>NW_027397118.1:6190120-6293487 GCF_003265705.2 Callorhinus ursinus
AAAAGAAGAAGATAACAGGAGAGGAAGAAAAGGGGAGTATGTCAGAGGGGGAGACGAACCATGAGAGATGATGGACTCTGAAAAACAAACTGAGGGTTCTAGAGGGGAGGGGGGGAGGGGGATGGGTTAGCCTGGTGATGGGTATTGAGGAGGGCACGTTCTGCATGGAGCACTGGGTGTTATGAACAAACAATGAATCATGGAACACTACACCAAAAACTAATGATGTAATATATGGTGATTAACATAACAATAAAAAAATTAAAAAAAAATCTGCTCACAATGGAATTAAATTAGGAATGTGTAACAGAAAGATCTTTGGAAAGAACACCAATGTTTGGAAACAAAAAGACATACCTCTAAGTAACCCATGGCTCTAAGAAGAAATCAAAAGGGGAAAAAATTAGAAGGTATTTTTTGAATGAAAATGATGAAACACTACATCACAGCTTGCGGGATGCTCCAAAGCAGTGCTTACAGAGATATTTATAGCACTAGATGCCTCCATTAGAAAGGAAGAGCATTCTCAAACCAATGATCTCTTCTCTTTCCTTAAAAAACTAGAAACAGAAGAGCAAATTAGGCTGAAAGTAAGCAGAATAAAGCAAATATAAAAATCACAGTGGAAATCAATGAACTAGAAATAGAGGAAATGAATGAAACCAAAAGCTAGTCCTTTAGGAGATCAATAACAATAGTAAATTCTGGGGCACCTGGATGGCTCAGTTGGTTAAATGTCTGCCTTCGGCTCAGGTCATGATCCCAGGATCCTGGGATTGAGCCCCTCATTGAGCTCCTTGATCAATGGGGAGTCTGCTTCTCCTTCTACCTCTGCCTTGCTTTTCCCTCTGTCAGCTGCTCTCCCTGCTTGTGTTCTCACTCTCTCTCTGTCAAATAAACAAAATAAGATCTTTAAAAAAATAGTAAACCTCTGATTGGACTGATCAAAAGAAAACAAAGACAGAGGGGGTATAGTAATTTCCAATATCAGTAATGAGAGTATTTTTTGTTTTGTTTTTAAAGATTTATTTATTTATTTTAAAGAGAGAGAGTGGGGTGGGGCAGGGCAGAGGGAGAGGGAGAGAATCTCAAGCAGACTCTACCCTGAGTCTGTTGAGATTACTGGCGCCTCAGTAATGAGAGTGTTAACATCACTACAGACTTTAAAGATATTAAAAAGATATTAAAATGATAATAAGAGAAACTCGGGGCACCTGGGTGGCACAGTAGGTTGAGTTTTCGACTCTTGGTTTTGGCTCAGGTCATGATCTCAGGGTTGGGGGGGGATCAAGCCCTGTGACAGGCTCTGTGCTCAAGGTGGAGTCTGCTTGAGATTCTCTCCCTCTCCTCCCCCCCTCTGAAATAAATAAATAAATCTTAAAAAAAGATAATAGAATCTTATGAACAACTCTATGTCAATACATTCAATATTTTAGAGGAAATGAACAAAATCTTTGAAAGTCACAAACTACCACATCTTATCCAAGAAGAAGTAGGTAACCTGAATTTCTCTATGTCTTTTAAAATAATTGAATTTGTAATTAAAAACATTCCCATAAAGAAAACCGCAGGCCCTGGTGCCTTTTAGTGAATTCTATCAAACATTAGAAAAAGAAATAACACCAATTTTACACACCTCCTCTAGAAAATTGAAGAGGAGGGAATATTACCACCTCATCCTATGAGGTTAGCATTACCCTGATATCAAAACCAGAGAAAAGCACTACAATAAAAGGAGGCTACAGACCAATTCCTTCATGAATTATGTGTATTTTATGAGAATAAAAAAAATGAAGGCAAATAGACTTTTTCAGACATGCAAAAGCTATAGACTAATATCCTTCATGTTTAGATGTAAAATTTTTAAGCAAAATCTTAGGAAATTGAATCCAATAACCTTTAAAAAGGATACTATATCATGACCAAGACGGTTTAACACTTGAAAATTAATCAATGCAATCGACCATATTCAAGAACTAGTCACAAAACCCTATATGATCACCTTAACTGACACAGAAAAAGCACTTGATAAAATTCAATATCCTTTCCTGATACAAAAACTTCTCAACAAATTAGACATAGAAGTGAACTTCTTTAACTTGAAAATCCTATAGCTAATATTACATTTAATGGTGAAAAACTGAATGCATTCCTCCTAAGATAAGGAAAAAGACAAGGATGTCCACTCTCACTGCTACTGTTCAGTTCTGTACCAGAGGTTCTAGCTGGCGAAATGGGGAAAAGAGAATGGGAAATGAGAGAGAGAGAGAAGAAAGAAGAAGGAGAAGGAAATGAGGAGGGGGAGGAGAAAGGGAGAGGAAGGGGAAGGGAGGAGGTTGGGTCAGGGGAAGCAAAGGAGGGAAGAGAGGAAGAAAGAAGAAAGAAGAAAGAAAGAAAGAAAGAAAAGAAAGAAAGAAAAGAAAAAAAAAAAAAAAAAAAAAAGAACAAAGAAAAAAAAGAAGGGAAGGAAGAAAGAAAGAAAAAAAGAAAGGAAGGAAGGAAGAAAGGAAGAAAGAGAGAAAAAAAGAAAGAAAGAAAAAGAAAAAAGGCATCTATATTGGAAAAGAAGTAAAAATATCTTCATTTGCAGATGACATGATTGTCTATGTAGAAAATCTGATGCAATTTATAAAACGGCCACTAGAATTAATGAGACGGGCAGGGTGGCAGGATACAAGATCAATACACAGAAATTAATTATATTTTTATATACTAGCAAGGAACAATAAGAAATTAAAATTAAAAATGCCATTTATACTAATAACAAAAAAATACTGAGGAATAAATATGGCAAAAGATGCATGAGAGCTAAAAACCTCAAAACGTTGCTGAGAGAAGTAGAGAGCTATGCCTTGTTCACAGGTCAGAAGACTCAGTATTTTTAAGATGCCGTCTCAAATTTATCTGCAGATCCAAAGGAATCCCAATCAAAATCCCTGCAGGCTTTTTTCTGTTGAAATTGACAGGCTAACCCTAAAATTCATTCAGAAGTGCAAAGGGGGAAGCAGAGCAGCCAAAAAAACTTTGCAAAAGACAAATTTAGGGATGAAGATGACCTGATTTCAAGGCTTACAAAAAGCCACAGTAATCAAGAGAGTGTGGTCCCGATGGAAAGATCAAGGGATGAATGGAACAGAGTAGAGAACCCGGAAACGGGGCGCTCAGCATCTATGCGGACAACTGAGTTTTGACAGAAGGGAAAAGGTGGAGAAAAGATAGTTGTTTTAACAAACAGTGTTGAAACAATTGGATATCCATGTGCAAAAAATGAACTCTGGTTTATACCCCTCATCAGAGATGAAATGTAACCTCGAATGGGTGATGCGCCTCCTAAATGCAAATTATGAAGCCATACAAATCCCGAAGAAAACACGAAAGAAAACACAGGAGACAAATTTTGAGCTTGTGTTAGGCAACGATTTCTTGGAAATGACACCAAAACCCTAGAAGCAAAAAAATCAGTAAATTGGACTTCCTCGGCATTAAAAACTTCTGTTCTTTGAAAGACACTATTAGAGATAAAAAGACAAACTATAGAATATGATAGAACGTTTTCAAGCACATATCTGATAAAAGCTTTGTTTCTAGACTATATAAAGAGCTTTCAAAAATGCTCAGCATCGTTAGGCATTAGGGAAATGCAAATTAATGCCACAACAAATTACCACTAATCACCTATTAAAATGGTTAAAAGGGGGGCGCCTGGGAGGCTCAGTCGGTTAAGCGAACAACACTTGGTTTCCGCTGAGGTCGTGATCTCAGGGTCTTGAGATCAAGCCCTGCGTCGGGCTCAGCGCTCAGCACGGAGTCTGCTTCAGATTCTCTCTCCCTTTCCCTCTGCTCCTCCCCCGACTCGTGTAAGCTCTCTCTCTAAAAATAAATAAAGAAAATCTTTAAAAATTAAAATAAAATAAAATAGCTAAAATGAACAAGACTGACCATACCAAGTGTTTGCGAGGATGCCGTTAAACCAGAATACTTGTTATGCTGCCGATTCGAAAAAGTTTAGCAGTTTCTTAAAAATTTAAACATGTGCCCTGTTGTACAGCCCAACCATTCTACTCCTACGGAGATAAAAGCACATGTCCATCCAAAAACTTGTACATGAATGTGCCTAGCAGCTTTATGTTTAATAGCAACTGACTGGCAACAACCCAGATGTCCACAGATGCGTGAGTGGATATACAAAGCCGTATATCCATACAACAGAAGAACACTTAGCAAAAGAAAGGAATGAGCTACTGATAAACACAATGACATGGATGAATCTCAAAATCATGATGCCAAATGAACGAAGCCTGACATAAAAAGGGTGTATGAGTGATAAGAGTCATATGAGTCAATGTATATAAAACTCCAGAAACTGTAAACTAATCCGTGGAGGCAGAAAGTAGAGCGTGGTTGCCTGGGGACTGGGCCAAAGGGTATGGAGGAGGAGGTACAGCGTCAGGAGGAAATTTCGGGGAGTGATGGATAGGCTCACTACCTTGACTCTGGTGATGGTTTCCGAGGTGTTTATGTGGGTCCAAACTTAGCACAATATGCTCTTCAAATGTGTGTGATTTATTGCATCTCAGTTAAGCCTCAATAAAGCTGTTTTTGTTTTTGTTTTTTTTTAAAGAAGGTAGTGGGGGAGAAGGGAGGGGAACGTGCTCCAGGTGGAGGTTACGGAGGCCTGGAAATGAGGATGGGAGGGGTTCTAAGAAGCGAGAAGGTTCTGCATGGCTGGAGCACATGGCAGCAAGTTGAGAGTAGGGAGACATGAAGCTGATTATTGGTCCCTTGCGATGTGCTTATAATTTGTTTTGTGCCTCCTTCAGGATCTCTGGGAAGCTTTGGACAGTGCCCAGGCCTGCCCCACTGCGATCCTCTTTTTTTGGCTTCTGGCAGGCTCCCGTGACACGCCGCCATTCCATGGAGATGTTCAAGTGAGCCTGCTCCTGGGGTTGGGGCTCAGAAGATTTAGGCAGGGCTTGAAGGAGGGGGGCTGTCAGCTGGCAGGAGAGAGTAGGAGGTGCCCAGTATCATGAGTTCAGAGGCTGGAGGGGGTGGCCTGGGGATGGGCAGGGAGATGGGCCCCAGACCATGTCCCAGAGTTGCTGCAGAGCTTCCTTCGCAGCCCAGTGGGGATCTGCATCAGTTCCCAAAAGCCAATGTGCAGAGGATTTGTATAACCAAATCTGGTTTGCTGAATGAATTGTCAGACACACATCAGTCTAGCAGAGCTCCCTGCAGCTGTGTCAAGTGCAAGACTGAGTGGGGAGGCAGAGTTTCAGACGGCCCATGCATTGGCATGA
Source organism: Callorhinus ursinus (assembly GCF_003265705.2). NCBI lineage: Eukaryota > Metazoa > Chordata > Mammalia > Carnivora > Otariidae > Callorhinus > Callorhinus ursinus. The sequence goes on from NW_027397118.1 coordinate 6,195,418, forward strand.
GAAGTGGCCCTAGTAGGGCAAAGAGTAGAAGAGGGGAACTAAACTTTCAGAACACCCCTCAGTAGCTGGGTCAGCCGAGCCTTTGGTGGGCTGGTCTTCCCCAACCTGATTTTTGCGAAATCAGCCGGCTGCCCCTAGGAGGAACTGACAAATATCGATGTGATGTGATACCCTGGGCAGGTTGTGAGTGGGGTGTTGTCTGGAATCCACTGTGGGCCTACGTTGTGCTGGGAGTGACTGATGAAGGCAGAGAGAGGGGGAGAAAGGTCAAGCAGGATCTTGCCTGGGACAGGGAAGACAAGAAAAGTCAATATTCAATATGGTCAGCAAACAAGATGGTCTAAGAATGAAGGAGAACAGGGTAACAGAAAAGATGATATGGGGGTTCAGCAGAGGAAAAACTGGGCCACAGGGGCAGCCGGTGGCTGTGAATGTCTTTTTGGGGAGACAGGATTGACACGGGCCTATAAGATGAACTTAGATTTGGATGAGGACAGGAAAGAAGGATATTCCAGGTGGAGGGAAGGTCCCCGAGCTGAGGGTAAGAGATGAGAAGTACAATGACCAGCATGTTCTGTATCATGTCAGTATCAGGTAGAACTCACTTCCAAACAATCCTGAATAATATTAAAACCACCCCTTGATAAGTGGTATGCAGCCAGGTTGGAAATGACAACAGTGGTTGAGATTATGGGTGATAGGGTTTGCGTGTTTGTTAATGGGTTTTCTAGTGATTTTTTCCACCAAGAGTGTATATTACTTGTGTATTTCAAAACGTTACGAATCTGCAAACCAACAAACCTACCTGTTTCCCTTCAAGACCAGACCTTCCTGGGACAGTCGCTGGAGGACAGACCGGCTCTCCCGGCGAGATGGAAGCCCAGGGGTATCCAGCCTCCATCTGTCTGTGAGGCTTCCCAGGGGCCTTGCATGCTCCAACCAGGCCACAGGCTTGACTGGACGTAGGCCAGCGGCAGGAGAACCTGCTCTGGCTGGCATTGCAAGGTGCCAGGCGCACCTGAGCAGCTGGGCAGGTGTGACAGATGCCCTGGACCTCACGGAGCTGGCTATGCCTTGTGCACACACCACCGTCCCATCCCACCTCCCCTCTCCAAACCTCCCTCTGCTTCCCGGCTAGCTCAGGTGTGGTGCATCTGTGGCCCGTTGGCAGCTTTCTTGCCCGCAGTGCTAGGGAGCTGTCAGGTTAAAAGCTGGCTTGCTCGATTTGATCCCACATGTGAGCTGTTTTATTTCCCTCTCTCTCCCTTACATGGCTTTGGTGTGCTTTTATAAATATTTCACTAGCCTTGCTAAAGTCTATTTCATCTCTCTCTTAAATTTATTAAATATAAATGCAGCAACAACTCCAGCATAAGTCTCTCTTTGCTGTCAAAATCTCAGGCTCCCGTGGAAGTAAATATAATTTGCTTTGTTTACTGAGGGTAATTTGGAGCCCTATCTTCTGTATCAGCACCGCCTGTGCCCCCCAAATTTCCCTGCTTTCATGACCAGGGGTCTGCCACAACCTCATGTGGCGCACAGGGACCTGGTGCCCACTCTGAAGATGGCATGACAAAGAACCAGCAGGGGTTGTTCTCTGAGACTTGCCCAGCCAGAATCCCTTGGTTCGTTGGTCTCCCGAAGGCACCCCCGATGGGTAAAGGGGCACCTGTACTCATCACCCCAGACCCATGCAGGCCCGGAGGCCTGTCTGAACCGTGCTTTGCCCCTTGCCTCTCTTGGAGAACAGGCCCATCTGCACAGCTGGTGACCTGGCCAAAAGAGATGCAGATGGCTGTGAAATCATTGAGGGCATTGACATCCCTCCCAGCCCACGCCCCAGACCTGCAGTCAACAGAACCAGGGGCAAGGCAGAAATTCTGGTCCCTAAAAGCAGGCCTCGAGCACCACCCCCAAGCCCCCTGCCACTTCCTTTGTTCTTTGTTAATTGCAAAATAAACACAACCCTGCCCACCGACTGTGGAGAGAGATTTCTGCCAACCAGGGTAACCAGCAGTGCCAGAGGCTGCCTCCACTGGCCGCCTGTGATTTCCTGGAGGACATCAGGACCTCAGAGGATGCCAGTGTCAGAGGTGGGAAGCACCCAGTTTGGGGCTTGCAAAGTCAGGTGCCCCCCTCCCAGGGCTGGCCGGTAAGGGGAATGAATGAAATGGGATGCCAAGATGAAAGATGCGGGCATGCTTTATCTGCATCTGGAATCAGTGAAAAGAGTTTCTTCTTTCACAAAGAACTGGGCCTCTTTCACAAGGAAATGTGCCTCCCCCCATTTTTATTTTGGAGTAAAAATGGCCCAGCTTTCCTCTATTTTTGTAGTGACATTGATGCAGAAAGTATTGCATTTCCTTTGCCTCTAAGTCAGAGGGCAAGTCTTGGCCCAGAACTCTGCTCCTAACTCATAGCCTAGAACATTCCACCAAACTTGCCGAGATGAAAGCAGGTGATCACACAGGCTCTGATGACTCAAGGTGGTGGCTCCCAGGAACCCAGATCTGTGTAATACCCTCCAGAGCTTCAGAACACTGGCTCTCACGGTGTTTGTGCCCTGTGGGGTCTCTGGGGCTATCTTGCAGATTCAAGAAGGGCACTGTGTGGGCTCAGAGATTTTCTGCCTTCATGTCCCATTTAGATACAGCAGGGTAAGAGAATTTTTACCCCAGGAGGTGACAGGAGCATGTTTTGGGGGCGAATTTAAGACCTCCATGTTATATCAACATCAAAATCAGCTTACATTGAACGACATTATTTTGTATAATTACTTTGCTTTAAACATTTTAGAAAGGTTTTAGAGTCTTATTTTTGACATTATTAGATTATTAGTCATTTTGATTTCGTAATTCTCTTTTCATGTTTTAGTCAATACCCTGGTTTTGTGTGTTTGGATCTCACGCATGTTTAATGGCCCCTGAAAAATCCGTAGACTCTGCTGCTTACCCCGGGGTAAACCGAGCTGAGCCCGTGGGTCTGGGAGGGGAGAGCCGGAGGGAGGGGTTTCGGGGTGGGTGCGAGGAAGCCACTCGCCCTGGAACAACCGATCGCACTCCCCCCATCCTGCCTTCTTTGGGATGTCTCCGGGGAAGCGCGCCCCTGGCGGACCCCCGCCAGGCTCCCCTCCCCGGCTGCGTGGGCGGCTGCGCGTCCCCCGGAGGTAAATGACACGGGCAGTGGCGGGCTTTCTGTGTCAGTTGCATGATGGCTTTCAGTCTTGGGGCTGGTGGCTTCCTGCCTCACCGCTGGGAGTGAGGCTATTTCAGGATCTCGCTGCTTCCCTTCTGTTCCAGGGAGGGAAGGATGGAGGGCAGGCGGTGGAGGAAGGCGGAGCCCCCGAGCAGGCTTTCACCAGGTGTTCCAGAGGCAAACTTTTCTTCTCCCGTTTCTGCTGCCCACTGCTGGTGGAATGGGCTTGTCGCATTAGCCAGACTTTCTCTGATCGGCTTTTTATTCGCTTTTTTGGAGTAAAAAATAAAAAAGCCAAGTCACATGCGACTGCAGGTTAGGAAAGTGGCCATATAAGGCAAAATCGCTCCTACATTTTACCGAGTAAAATTTACCTTGAAGACCCTGTCAATTATTAGAATCTAGTAGGTCCCCATAATTTAATTAATTTTGTTTCTTGGGCATTTTAGCTGTGGCTTCCCTTTCCCTGGGGTGGTGGAGGCTAAGGAAGGGTGACAGCGTGAATAAAGGCCCCTCTGTGTGCCTGTTTTTCTGTCGCTCTGTCTGGCTGAGCTCACTTCGCTGAATTTGGGTAAGACACCTAGCTGTAGATATGAATCAGTTCTATTGTACTTCCTCACCATACTTTTATTTTGTCAAAATACTCTCACACCCGCCAATCCCTGGGAGGTCGGAAGGTGCGTTTCCTACGAGGACACTGAGGCAGGGAAGGGCAGACATGTGCCAGGTGGCCCTGGGCCCCGAGGCGGTGTCTCTGGACCCCGTGTGGGCTCCTTCCACTGTCCCGTACCACCCCTGGCCCTGGTTTGGATCCCCAGTTCCCTGGGGAGGAGGCCTGGGAAGGGCCCAGGCTGGGGTCTCCCCCAGCTGTGGCTCCAGGGACTTCTAATGGGCTAGGGCGGCAGTGGTTCTCATGTGGGAGCAACTTTGCCTCTTGGGGGACATTTGGCAATGTCTGGAAACATTTTTGGTTGTCACAACTGGGGGTTGCTACTGGCATCTAGTGGGTAGAGGCTGTTAAACATCCTTCGACACACGGAACAAAGCCCTCTTCCTCCACGACCAAGAACCCCGGGGCCCAGAGTATCAAGCTGAGGAACTCTGGGTCGGGACAGTGAGCTCCACTGTACCATCAGCTCCCAGCATCAGCCATCAGATGTGGGCTACTCCAGGGAGGGTGTGTCTGTGCCTGAAGGGTCTCTTTCAGCTGAGGGCAGGACTAGGAACCGCTCCGTGGAGAGCAGGGCCCACTGTCTCCTAGCTGCTGTCTGCCAAGGGCTTCAGCTCCGGAGGGGGCGTGGGCGCACCAGGGCGTCCACCACAAGGGGCTGGAGGCCTGGTCCAGGTTGGCTCCAGAGCAGAGCCCCAGCGTGACAGGGGGAGTCCATGGAGCCCCGGGTTGAACCCCAGGCCTTAAGTTCCCGGCAGAGTAGGAGTGAGTTTTTCTCCACCCTGAAAGTCACAAACTGGCAACACCCAGACACGTGTTGTGTAGATGCAACAGCACCAAAATATATTTTTTTAAGATTTTATTTTTAAGCCATCTCTGCACTCAACTTGGGGCTCAAACTCACAACCTCAAGACCAAGAGTTGCACACTCTACTGACTGAGCCAGCCAGGCACCTTGAAAATATTTTTAATTAGTCGCCACCATTCTTCTAACAAGCAGATTTCATAGAAAGCTCTGAATGTCTAGTTTTCATTGAAACTTTGGGAGATCCTGCAACGGAGGGCCGCATTCCTGCTGTGCTGCTGGGGGCTGGTACTAGGCAGCTGGGGTTCCTTTTACAAAGTGGATGGTCTTGCCCCTCCAGTGCACTACACCTGGTCCGCGACCCTTGGTTACACCTCTGGGTCAAGAGGCTTACCCTCGACGCAAGCTAGTGCTGGGGCCAGCTTCTGGGCATGCGCTGGCTGTTTCTCCCCTTCACCAGTCCTCCCTGGCAGACTGAGCACCAGGTTTTGCCTGTTCAGTGATCTCAGGGCCTTTCCCTCTGCCTGTGTCCCACTGTGGCTTTTAAGGAAAATCTCAAAAATCACAGCGAACGCTTCTCAATGAAAATCAACGGGAACAAATCTGCCCTTTGTTCCCGGACGTCCCCGCCCTTCTGGCTGGCTCTGAGGCTGCAGGCCGGTCCCTGCTCAGCCGCACGTCTCCCTCCCTCTCCAAGTGGTCTTTGGTTTTCGTGGGTGACTCCATTGTTAGGAGCCAGCCCGAACCACGGGATGAGAACGGGTGACGAGTTTCTGAGCGCGTTTGCGATCGCGCGAGGTAACAGCTTCATTCCTCAGCGATGAGTGACCCATATTTCCTAACGTGATTTCCCTGCTGTAACTCAAATTGAGTTCATGTTATTCTAATGATATCAGTTGACCTTGAGAATTAGACCAAGAAGCCTGGGGTTATTCTTCCAACTTCCACTGCAGATTCTTGTGATGTGTTTGGAAACACAATCTGCTCCGCATTGCTCTGAAGTGGGCTGGGGGAAAAATAGAAAACAAAGATCCTGAGCTGCTCTGATTTGTAGAAAATGCATCTGGGCCATTTCAGATCATGGGGTGGGGGAGTCCTTCAGATTATAGGGGGATTCGTCAGATCATGGGGGCTCCTTCAGACCCTAGGGCACTCCTTCAGATCATGGGGGGGCTCCTTCTCTCTCAGTCTTGCCACCAGGTGCAGCTCATATTCTCCCTGCACCCATGTACTGCCAGCTAAAGGACCAGGATTGGGCCTCCTTTGCCCCTCCTCTTCTCCAGGTCCCTGGACCTTCCTTGCTGGGATGAGCCCTCAGCTAGGTCCTATGGGGCCTCCTGCCCTAGCCTCTCCCTGATCCCGATCCCTGCCTGGCCAGGTCAATCCCCCAAAACCAGAGTGGGTATCCTGCCATTTCTCTGCTTCCTTCACTAGCTCCCCATGGTCTGCTGGTAAAGCCCAAACTCCTTAGCTGGCATTCAAGGCCCTTAATTCCAGGCCATCCACCTCTCCAGTCCATCCTGCCAGCCCTACCGAGAAGCACAGGGTGCAGACGTCTGTGTGCCTTGGTCTACACCATGTTTTTATACCTCTGTGCCTTTGCTCGCCTGTCCTCTCCTCCTGAAACACTCCTGACCACCTTGCTCATTGTATCTGGACAAGCCCAAATCTTGCTCCTTTTGCATGTACCTGTTTATGCAATCTTTCTGGAACTCTAACTCTGTTCGGGACATTGGGATTAAAGTGGGGAGTAGAGCCAGTAACTAAAAATGCAGATTTAGAAAAAATAGCGATGAAGTCTCCAACGTGATAAGCTTTGGAGGGCACAAGTAGTGTGATCTTCTGGAGCACTTGGGGGGCTCCTGTACTGAGGCGGCTCAAGGAATGCCTGAGAATGAGGTTTGGGCTGAGAGCAGAAGGATCAGAAGGGAGCAGACCTTCAAAAACGGGAGGGAACCCAGGCCCACAAGGTGTGTTTCTGTGTCATCTTGAGGTGGGAGGTCTGCCCAGGGGGCACCTGTGTCCCTGAAGGCGGGCTGTGTCCTTGGCAAGTTATCTAACTTCGCGTCTCAGTTTCCTTATCTGTAAGATGGGGACACATTATAAGGAGTAAAGCAGTTCACAGGTTATGTGTGTGTGTTCATTCACCTGAGTAGTCGAGGAACTTTTGCCTGTTTTATGTAGGTTTTCGTTTTTTTCAAATTGTAACAGAACAAAATACAGTTGGAAGCCAGTAAGCAGAATGGAATGGAATGGAATGGAATGGAATGGAATGGAATGGAATAGAATAAAATAGAATAGATAGCATGGATGTGACCCTCGGAAAAGCTGAGTTGAGCTGCCCTTCCTGAGCCCCAGGCTCACTCTCTCGGTGGTGAGAGAGTGCAGGTCTTCCCTGGGATTTCCCGACTTTCCACCCCCAGTGTCCCTTGCAGGGGGGGCAGGGGGTGTCAGAACACCTGAAATGTGCCCCCTCCTCCGGGGATCACCGAGCCCCCACTTGGGGAGGGGGGTAGAGCAGCTGCACTAGGGCTGGTGGGGCGTGTGTGATAAGCCAGGATACAATGTGACTGCAACCTTTGCGCTTGTGCAGCGGGACTGTGGCATGAAGCATGCAGAGCTGGCAACACCGCGTCCCCCACGGGGTCCGCTCTTTTGGAAACAGCACCTCTCCCCGCGCGGAGGAGGAGGAAGCAGCTGATGGGGATGAAGGAAGATACTCCGGTGCCAGGGGGAGGGATGAAAATAGAGTCCACAGGAGACAGCGAGACAGAGACACACACGGATGGAGAGACAAAGAGACGGGGCAGAGACTGGGAGACACACAGGGAGAGGCAGACAGAGAGACAGAGACAGCGACAGCCGAACAGCAACAAACTGAGAATAAAAGACCTAGAGACACAGAAAGGGACAGACAGGAGGAAACAACTAGAGACAGAGACAGACCCGGGGAGAGAAGGCCAGGGTGAGATAAGATAAAACGCCCACCTGCTTCCAAGGCTGAGGTTGGGAAAGTTCCCTCTGGTGCTGCCACACCCAGCGCCCTGCCCCCCAGCACGCTCACATCTGTGCGCGCACACGCACGCGCGCGCGCACACACTCACCAAGCCGAGTCATATTCCTGTCCCCCACACCCAGGATCATCTCCCTGGTTTCCTGTCCTCCTTTGTGCTATTTGCATTCGAAACTGTTGTGCTGCGAGTCTGGGAAGCACGTGCTGTCTCCTCAATGCAGCTTTGCATTTCTCAGTTTGATTTTAGCGAACGACTCGAACTTGGGTCCTGGAGTCTCCCTGTGCCCCCACCGCTGCCCCCTCGGCTGGGTTTGCATGCGACCGCGTGGCTGGGGCCGTCCTCTGCGGGCCCGTGGGGCCAGCTCAGCCGCCACCATTTCTCTCCCTGTTCCAGCTCCTGGAATTATTGTGGCAGATTTAGCCTGAGGCTGGTTCCATGGGAGCCCAGAAGCTGGGGTATCGCAGTGAGGCTCGGCCGGATGAAGTGCGTGGAGGCTCTCCATAAGCTCCAACCTTGGAATCGGCCCTTTCCTCTAGCTTTCTTGAGACTGGGTTGCCTGGGCCCCCGCTGCGACCCCTTACTCACCCCCACCCTGACCCCTGACACTGTCCCCGGGGGCAATGGGGTGCAGGGGGCGTGTGGCGGGGGGAGGTGGTGGCATGCACCCTGCTAGCTCCAGACTGGCCTTGCTCGCTGCAAGACTCAGAAGTGTCAGACCTGGGGGAAATCAGATCACAATAGTGATGGCCAATGTGGATAAGTCTCACTGGATGCAAAGTGCTCTGCCCGCCTCGTTTTATTTACTTCACAACCCCGTGAGACCGGTACTATTACTATCCCCATTTTACAGATGCAGAAACTGAGGTTCAGAAAACTGAGGTCTTTTGCTCAAAGTTACCTGGCTCTGAGTCTAAAACCTATACTCCTAAATTGTCTGTGTTGAAATTATTTTTGCTTCCGTTGGGGGTTTCTTTCCTCAGTGAATACGGGCAGGAAGATCTGGGAGCACATCACCAAAGGGCGGCACAGCCTCATGCGCACCCGGTTCCAGCTGTGGGCCGTTTGTCAACAGTGTGCTTGTTCAAAGTGTGTTCAGAGCTCTTACCTCATTTGATCCCCATGAAATGCCTGTGGAGCTGATCGGGGTAATCCATTTGAAAGATGGGGAGGCTGAGGCCCAGAAAGGCCCACCCTCTGAGTGGAAGAGAAGCCTGAGCCTGAAAAGAAGCTTTAAAAAAAATTTTTTTTTTTATTTTAGAGAAAGAGAGCGAGCGAGAGAGCATGTGTGAGCAGGGGGGAGGGCAGAGGGAGAGGAGAAAGTCTTAAGCAGACTCTGTGCCTCTCGGGGCTCGATCTCATGACCCTGAGATCAGGGCCTGAGCTGAAACCAAGAGTTGGATGCTTTAACTGGCTGAGCCACCCAGGGACCCTGAAAAGAAGCTTCTGTGTCCAAACTTCTGGGAGATGTTTCCCTCCATGCTGTGGCAGCTCTCTGCCCAGCAAAAACCTTTGTTGGTGTTTGTTTTTGTTTTTGTTTTCTTTAGGAGCCTATTTCTAAGGACCTGGACCGACTTTTGCCGGAGCTGGGCCTGACCTCAGGCCAGCTGGGAGCCTCCGTGGTGGTGGTGGTGCGGGGGCTGCGTTTGGACTGGACTGGAGCTCATTTCCTCTCCCTGGCAGGCTGCAGGCTCCGTGAGGGCAGCAAACCTGTGTGTCTTGTTCAACAACTGTTCTGCTTGGGGCTTGCGGCAGGCTGTCTTCTGCTGGAATCCGTCCCCTCCACCCTCCTGTCTCATCTAGTTCAGTGTGTGTCCTGAGCCCTGATGTACACGAGACCCCGCGATAAGATCCTCTAACGTCCTGATCTTTCCCTTCACACTCTGACGTGTGTTCAGGGATGAACGTGTGTGATTATTTGTTCGGTATCTGGCTCTCCAGCCCAAGTCCAGCTTGGTGAGGTCGGGAGCCATGGTGTGTCCCCACTGTGGAGCACCCCCCTCCCCGCCCGCCCACCTTGTACGGGGTCTGGCCATCATGGATGCTCGGTAAGGACTCATTGGCCTGATGAACCACAGTCCCTCTGGCCAGAGCTGTGCCACCAGAGAGCAGAGGTGGGCGGCACAAACGTGGGGGAGAGGAATAAATGGGGGCCACATGTTAGAACCCTGTGGAGCTCACTGAGCCCAGGGACAGCCACAGTTCTGGAAAGACATTGTTGCAGATTGCTAGTTGTGGTATCATTTTCATTTATTTTTTTAAAAGATTTAATTTTTTTTTATTTGAGAGAGAGAGAGAGAGACTGAGAGCACAAGCAGGGGGAGCAGCAGGTGGAGGGAGGAGACTCCCCACTGAGCAGGGAGCCTGATGTGGGGCTCGAGCCTAGGATCCTGGGCTCATGACTTGAGCCAAAGGCAGACGCTTAACCGACTGAGCCACCCAGGTGCCCCGTGGCATCATTTTTTTTTAAAGATTTTATTTATTTATTTGAGAGAGAGAATGAGAGACAGAGCACGAGAGGGAAGAGGGTCAGAGAGAGAAGCAGACCCCCCGCCGAGCAGGGAGCCCGATGCGGGACTCGATCCCAGGACTCCAGGATCATGACCTGAGCCGAAGGCCGTCGCTTAACCAACTGAGCCACCCAGGAGCCCCCCGTGGCATCATTTATAAAGAAGGAAATAAACATATTTGGCGAGCGAACTGTAATCTGACTTCCACTTCTGTTTTATCTACGTCTTGTCCTGGTGCCACACTCAACCCTGGCCCAGATCTAGGACGTTCTATTTCATAAAGACCCAGGTGAAAGAAATCTTTCAACCCTGTCCTGCAGCTCCTAGAATAAAATCCAGGTTCTTACTGTGACTGGTGATCTGTCCCTGACCCCACTGACACCCTCTTTGTTTTTAAGTTTTTATGTAAATTCCAATTAATTAACACACAGTGTGATATTAATTTCGGGTGTACAATATAGTGATTCAGCACTTACACACAACACCCGGTGCTGATCACAAGTGCCCTCCTTCATCCCCAGCACCTGTTTCCCGCCATGCCCCCACCCACCTCCCGTCCTGTAACCATGAGTTTGTTCTCTGTAGTTAAGAGTCTGTTTCTTGGGTTTCTCTCTTTTTCCCTATGATCATTTGTTTTGTTTCTTAAATTCCACGTATGAGTGAAACCATATGGTATTTGTTTCTTTCTCTGACCAACTTATTTCATTTAGCATTATGCTCTCTGGCTCCATCCATGTCATTGCCAGGGACAAGAGTTCATTCTTTTTTATGGCTGAGTAATATCCCATATTATATATCTATATATATATATATACACACATACACACACATTCCATTATACATATATACATACACACACACATAACATCTTCTTTATCTGTTCATCAGTCGATGGACACTTGGGCTGTTTCTATAATTTGACTATTTGTAGACAATGATGCTATAAACATTGGGGTGCATATATCCCTTTGAATTAGTATTTTTGTATTCTTTGGGTAAATACCTAGTATTTCAATTGCTGGTTTGTAGGGTAGTTCTATTGTAACTTTCTGAGGAAGCTCCACACTGTTTTCCAGAGTGGCTGCACCAGTTTGCATTCCCACCAACAGCTGCAAGAGGGTTCCCCTTTCTCCACACCCTTGCCAACACCTGTTGTTTCTTGTGTTGCCGCTTTTAGCCATTCTGACAGGTGTGAGGTGATATCTCACTGTAGCTTTGATTTGCATTTCCCTGATGGCAGGCGATGTTGAGCACCTTTTCATGTGCCATGGACACCCTCTTAGAGCCCCACACCCATGCTACTCCAGCCAAAGGAGTCTACTCGCTGTTTCTCAAATTTGCAAAACTTGTTCCTGCCTCAGGGCCTTTGCACTTGCCGTTCCCTCCACCCCAGGTGTTTGTTTGGCTGCTCCTTCTTATTAGTTAGGTCTTAGCTCACATTTTACTTCCTAAGAGGGGTTTCTCTGACCGCCCAAATTAGAGGAACTTCTACTCCACTCCCACCACACGTCCTTCTATTCTGTCTCCCCATTTATTGTTTATGCTGCTATCTGGAACTTGGCTTATTTATTTATTTCCTTCCTTACTTATTTACTTATTCATTGTCTGTTTCTCTCCCGTGAGACAATAAGCTCATGAAGGATAGGCTGCTAGTTGCTGCATCCTTGGAGCCTAGGACAATGTCTGGCACATAGTAGGTGCTCCATCTTACATTTGTAGGATGAGAATGAATGAATGAACAAGATCTGATTCTAAAGAGGCCACAGAAGATAGCAGGGTGGGGAACGGGTTTGACCTCAGACAGGATGCATCTGCTGGTGGATTTTGCCATCACTCTCTTCTGGGTGGAAATGGGAGGGTCCCTCTCTTTCACTTGGCACCCCTCTTTGAGCTTCTCCTGTCACCTGTGAGAGATGAGTCCCACAAGAGACGGTGATCAGGGGCTACCAAAGAGGAGCCCTGTTGAACCCCAGGCTCTAGTAGTCCTCAGCCTTGTGAGCTCTTGTCACTGTAAATAGCCACCTGACAGGCTGTGAGCCCCTGCTGGAGGTGAGGTCCTGGGGGTGTAAAGATTCCTGCCCTTGAGAGGCAGTTACAAAACAACAGGACAAAATAGAATATTCACACCAGCAAATGTGTCTACAAGAAAATGAACTGGAGGGATAGACATCGAGATGTTTGCAGTGACAGGTGACTGTTTTTGCTTACCGGCATACTATAATGTAAACATGCATTTTATTTACATTATCCGAAACAGGTTTTGTTTGTTTGTTTTAATATAGCACAGCCTGTGGTCAGAGCAGCGCATGCCCCCTCCTAAAAGGCTGGCCAAAGCAAATGTACTGTGAACCAAGAGATCAGAGGAGGGGGACTTAGGTGGGTGGCAGAGGCCCAGGAAGGTTTGAGAGGAGGTGGGCTCAAGGCAGGCTCGGATGGAGGAGGAGGCTTTGGGTGGAGTGGGAAGAGAGTGCCAGGAGGGTGAAAAGCAGAGTTGTGGGCTATGTGTCTGTGTCTGGGCTTGGTGTACATACCAGGTTGGTCAGAGCAGGAGGCTGGAGCTGGATAAGGCTGGGCTGAGTGCTTTCTGTTGTCTGCACATCAGCCAAATTTTGATTTGCCTGAATTTTCCCCTGAAGGGTGAGCATCTTGGGGAAAGAACCTGGTTTTGACATTGAATCCTTAGTGCAAGTCATACAGTAGGGCTGATAAATATCTCGCATGGATAAATGACAAATAACAACAGAAGAACTGATTCCCATTGAACAGCTGGTTAGCAGCTGCTTGCCGACTGAGATCAACCAGTTCAACCGTATCCTGACCCAGTTGTGAGGCAAGGCACAATCTGAGTGCTGGTGGCCGGCGCTGGGCAGCCTGACACCTGGTTTGATGGGACTGATTAGATATTTTGGCATCCAGTCTGGGTTGTCCTCATGATGCCAAAACAATCAATCATTTCAGAAAGAAAACAGGACGGCCAAGTCCATCTGCGGTGCTGTGTGGATGGAGCGACAGGTCACTGCCTCTCGGCTGCCTGTGTTGGGGGTCACACACAGCACAGGTAAGGCGAGTGCATTATGCCGCTGCCTCTTCTCCTGTAGAAATGGAGATGGCTCTCCCAAGAGAACCAGGGCGAGGCTGCACGGCACCTCAGGGTGCCCCTGACATCTTTCTGGGAATTCCTGCACCATCGGTAGCAACATAGCAACAGCCCACCTTACAGGTAACGAGCCAAGGGTCAGAGAGGTCCATCACATGATGGTGTGGGTCTAGCTGAGATTTTGAGTTGCCTCTTCAGACTCCAAGTTCCAGGTCCTTCCATCACAACCCATGTTTTGGGGGCCAAAGTGTTAGAAGAATGATTCGGTTAGATGTTCGGCTAAAATACAGGGCAAATCTAAATAACCGATCAATCTGTCCCTGACCAGCGTCATCGGATGTTTCCTGTGCTTATACGTGTGCTCAGTGGTGGACAGCAAGTTCTCTGGGGGCTGACCCCCTGGGCGGGAATCCCAGTTCAACCATGTAGAAGCTGTGTGGCCAGGGGAAATTTACCTAACCTCCCTGTGTTTTAGTTTCCTAACATGTAAAAAGGGATTGATCATAGCCTACGCAATGGATCATTGTCAGGATTCAAGGAAACCAGCCACATAGTGCTACCCACGGAAATCTCTCAATGCTTGTGATTTGACTTGGAGCCGGGCACCATATGTGCGTGGGGGATGTAGCACCAGCGATGTCCACCCGCAGAGGACAGTGCTTGGGTGGGAAGGTGGACTCACGCATGTGCTGAGCCTTCTCCAGCCATTTGTGCTTGTGGTCACAGGTGCGGGTGGCCATGTGGGTGAGGATGCTCGGAAGTATTGGTTCTAGTGGTTATGACAGGATTGGGGCATGCTGTGCATAGCTCTTTGACCCGCAGGAACAATGATCTGAAGTATGGAAAGAGTGGTCAGTAGAGATGGAAATGTGTTCCCAGATTGGCCGAAAATAAGACATTGTAGAAAATGGTTATTTTTTTTATTCACTCGCTCAGACATATATTTAACAAGCTCCACATGGTAGTTGCCATGTGACAGTCACATCATAAATGCCAGGACATCAGGGGAAGCTCATCGCCTGAAAGGAGAGAAAGGCATTAGGCATTTAAGTAGCCTTCAGCGGGGTGAGTGCAATGTGGAGATTTGCATGGGAAGGATGTGTGTCTAATCCAGTGTTTGTGTGTTTCCGTGTGTGTGTGTGTGTGTGTGTGTGTGTGTGTGTGTGTGTGTGTGTAGTGGTGAGGTAGGGCTTCCTGGAGGAGATAACACCTGGACTGAGTGCTAAAGAGCAAGTAGGACTTGCCCAGGGTACTGGGGGAAGGGTGTTGGCAAAAACACAGTCCAGATAGATGGCTCAGCAGCAGTGGAGGTAATGGGACAATGGACAATGGGACAAGGGTCCCGGCATGAGCAGGTGTGTACAGTGGGACAAGAGAGGGGGGCTGAGCATTGGTAGGGGCGCCACCATGGGGACCTTGTGAGTCTCAGTGAGGGGTTTGGATTGTGTCATGGACAATGGGGAACCTTAGCAGCTATGAACAGACCAACCTGGCCAGATATATATTTTTGATAGATCTCAAATGCCAACATGAGCTATGGTCTGGGCTCGGTGACCGAAGGTGGGAGTGGGGAAATGAGACTGGAGGGAATAGTAAAGGTTGCTAGAGGCTGTGGTCCCTGATATCTGGGGAACAATGGTTGGTGGCTGGAACAAAGGAAGTGGCAGCAGAATGAATGGGAGGGAGGAGGGGACAGACTGGGGACATCAAATGTACTGACTATGGTGCTTGACTGCTAGGACGTCCCAAGGAAGAGTGTGAAGTTAAGGACAACCTGGGGATTTTATGGACAGAGAGGCCACCAGTGGAGAACTAGTATGTAGGGAGACGGTAGGTTATGGGAACGTGTGAAACATCTGATGGTTTATACCCGGCAGATGACTGAGTTTATGAGACTGAGCTTGAGCAACAGATCTGGGCTGATCATATGGACCTGGGAGTCTTTGTAGAGACAGTGAAACCAGGGGGCACGGTGAGTGAGACAAACAGTAGGCCAAACCACAGAACCATGGGGCAGAGGAAAAGGGAAGAAGAGCCCAAGAGGGAGGAGCATCAAGATTGGTGGGTGGAAAACGAGAAGAATGTGGTGCTATGGAAGCCGGGAGAGTTTTGCATCAGTCAGGATATGCTATGTTATGCTGCAGTAACAAACAACCTCCCGAGTCTCAGTGCCTTCCACAACAGAGATTTATAGCATAGGCTGTATAACATAACCGACTTGGGTCAGCTACTGCCTTCTGCCAAGACCCAGGCTGATGGGGCAGCTCTCCCTACCACCACCCCAGGCTCTTAGCAGAGGTAAAAGGGGACATTGTAACCAGGCGCCACCTCTGGAAACTTTCCCTCCCAAGTGACAGATACCCCTCCTGCTCACATTTCCTCGGCCAAAGCCAGTCCCAGGCCAACAGGGCAGTATAATATAATCCTCCCCAGAAAGGGGCATGGATATCCTGAACAATTATGCCCGTGACCACAGATTATAGAGATTCAAGAAGAAAGGAGAGACAAACAGCTCGAAACACAGTCGAGAGAGCCAGGATGACAAGGTCCTAAGAGCACCATCCAGATTTGGCAGTTAGTGGATGTCCACTGTCCTCACCATGGTGGGGACAAGCAAGCAGCCAGGACAAAGGCAGTAAGTGTCAAGTGTTTTGAGAAATCTGCCATGTGAAGAAGAGTGGCCACAAAGGAGAGGAGTTTCAGTGATTTTCCCAATTCTGTGTTTTCTCTTAAAGTGGACGCAGACATGTGGCAGGTTGCCAAAGGGGCCACAGAGTCTTCCTGGCTTTGTATCCACACCCATCCAGAGTGTAGCTCCTCCCACAAGACAGAGACTCTTTCTCTGTCTCTCAAATCAGGCTGGCCCTGTGGCATCGTTCATTGGTGAGATGGGGCAAACCTGACACAGGAACCGGGAAAGGACTTGCCTTCTCCCTGCTCTGGGAACCCTGAGATGGACTGCGCACAAGCCCAGGCTAGCCTGCTGGGTGATGAAAGACCCATGTTCTACCTGCCCCCTTCTCCACTCTTCATCACCCCATTCAACAGCCAGCCAGCCTCCAGGAACAGAGCCACCCTGCCAACCGGCAGCTGACCGCAGATGCACGAGGGAGCCCAGCCAAGATCAGAAAACCTGCCATGCTGAGTCCAACCCAGAATGCCAACTTATGAAATCATGAGCCAAATGATTGGTTGTTTTAAGCCACTAAGTTTTGGGGTATTTTGTTATGCAAAAAAAAGCGTTAAGTGATACACTGTATGTAATGAGATGTCCAGCGATGAGCAGAATATCTGGAGGTTTGTACTGGAGACCTGAGTTCATGAGATTGTCCATGTGGGATGCATGTGATGGTAACTACTTTAGGAGCTTGGCATGTACTAGGTGCTTAGTAAGTGTTGAAAGATCAAGTGAATTCCATTTATAAGCACACCACCAGACTATGGGCTTTGGATGATGATGATATGTCAATGTAGGTTTATTTTTTATTTTTTTCTTAAAGATTTATTTATTTATTTGTTTGTTTGTTTGTTTGTTTGTTTACTTACTTATTTACATACTTCTAGAGCAAGTGTGACAGGGGAGGGGCAGAGAGAGCGGGGGAGAGAATCTCAAGCAGATTCCATGCTGAGCACAGAGCCTGACGTGGGGTCGATCCCACAGCCCTGCGATCATGACCTGAGCCAAAGTCAAGAGTCGGATGCTTAACTCACTGAGCCACCCAGGTGCCCCCTCAATGTAGGTTTATTGATTATAACAGTGTACCACTCTGCTGTGGGATGTGGACAGTTGGGGAGGTTCTGCATGTGTGGGGACAGGGAGTATCTAGGAACCCTCCATACTTTCTGCTCAATTCTGCTGGGAACCTAAACCTGTTCAGAACCTAAACCTGCTCTTAAAAATGTTTATTAATTAGGCTCACACACACACACACACACACTCCACCAGGACTTCCAGCTGAGTTTTGGGAGCCAGGTGAAGTAAGTGATTGGCTGAGGTTCCATATTGTTTATGGGTAAAGACAAGACCAGACCCAGGTCTTCCCTATCAACCTCCCATCTTCATCCCCATATGTAACTTCCGTCCAGTCCTCTCTGCAAGAGGACCAAGGTGGCATGAAAGGCCGCCATGTTGAAGAGATGATGGGTATGAATATTTTATATTCTCTCCCTTCTTGTCAAAATCCACAATATTGCCTTAAATTAGTCAACGTCCTTCGAGCACTCTGTTCAGCGTGCGGCATGCCTTTATGTATTTATTCCTTCATTTGGTCTCTGGCCTGCCTTTATGAACAGCCTCACTCTGCGACCCTTCAGAACAGGGATGTTCTGATGGCAAACATGCTGTTTCCTAACTTGGGTGACTTCTCATCAAGTTCATTGCTTTTACATTAAAATAATCACTTCAGCTGGGGGCAGCTGGGGCTGAACGTTAGCTGCTTAATTGCACCCACCTTTCAGCCCTCTCCTCGAAGATTGATTCCAGGGTGTTCTTAGCATAATATATGCCAGGGTCTATAAAAGCAGAAAGTGGCGGCCCTCTTAACTAGAGCAGCAAAGCCGATTGATGCATTTCTCCAGTTAAATTTACTGGCTTTATTGAAAGGTCTTCGGGGAGTTGCTTGCTCATTAAATACACCAAATACAAAATCTCTCTTAATACAGTATTATCTTGGTAATATAGAAGACTTCCCCAGTGTGAGCTCAGACAGGGGATTGTCACAGCTTTTAGGAGGCCACGCTCGCAAAGTTTGTACTTCCCCTCGTAAGCAGTTACTCTGCACCCCTGTGATTTGGGGGGTCCGATTCTGCCTACCTAGTCCAACGCACCATCCTCATTGCCTCACCCCACCTCCATCACAGTCCAGGCCAGAGTGTAGCAAAAGGTAGGACAGCTCACAGACCTATAGGACGTTTAGCATCAGCTCTCCTCAGTGATTTTGAGAATTGAGAAGTGGAAAATGATGTAGAAACATGTGATCCTTTAGCCAGGTCAGTTCTGGCTTCAGGCAGTGGCAGGAGGATGAATTTGGTGGTGGCGGTGGGGAAGGGGACAGTGGCTGGCTCTTCACACCCCTAGATGTCTGGGGCCCTCGACCTTAGGGACCACGTGGACCCTGGCCACGGCCAACAGGCACTCTATCTGCCAGTCGGGTCCAGCACTGAGATGGAGGGGCCCATGCTTGATGTGAGATCTCCACCAAGTCCCTTCCTATGTTCTGACTGTCGGTTCCTTTCTGAGTAAAATCAGGTTAAAAATGACTTTCCATCTTCACAAGTTTGGCAAAAAAAAAGAAAAAGATTCCATCACTTTCCTAAAAGGATATGGGTCAACTAATAGCACAGGAAGTCTCAGGTAATTTTAACAGAACAGAAATAGAAGGGAAAGCCCAGAGTGAAGGGGCGGAAGGGGAGCCTGCACATGCTTAGTCAGAGGAGGAGCATGGGCTCCCTGGGATGTATGAGCAGAAAGATCGGCAAGTGCCGGCTTCATGGATGCTCCGCAGGTCTCCTCCCTGAAGGGTAGACACCTTTGCCTGCCCAGCCTCAATGTCCTCTCCCTCCTCCCCCTTACTTCCAGAACTCCAGCGTAGCATCAGGCCCTGTGCCCACCTGATCACCTGATCGGGGACAGGCGTCTTCACCTCTATTGTGTGATGGACCCCTTGGCAGTTGGACAATAATGCTTTTAAATTGCACAAAATAAACAATATAACATTGCAAAAGAAGCCAATTATATGGAAATGCAGTTATCTTTTTAAGATTTTATTTATTTATATGAGCGAGCGAGAGAGAGCGAGCGAGCATGAGCTGGGGGGCGCGGGGGGGGGGAGGGAGAGCAGCAGTGGGGCTCGGTCCCAGCACCCTGGGATCATGACCTGAGCCGAAGGCAAACGCTTAACTGACTGAGCCACCCAGGGGCCCCTGAAATGCAGTTATTAAAATATTTTTTAAAATTGTGATTTAGTGGCATGCTTCCTGTTAGCACACTGTGTAATACTCAAGGCAGGTAGAACAATGACTATCTTCTATAGTATGATGTGTGCTATTTGGGGGCATCTGCCCCAACTGTGGTATGATTGGAAAAAATACCTGTGCTTTCTTGTGGTGACACAGTCACAGGGACTGCTCACACTACTGTGATCTGTTGCCTACATTTGTAATTTAAGGGATGATAGAGTTTAGGTGGAGGTGAGTAAAAATAAAGACCTCAGTTGTTTTTCCAACCACATTCGCAGGTTCCATGAAACTGATCTTCAGTTTCCTGATATTGAGGCGCTGGTCGTGATGCTGACCTGAAGGGATGTCATGAGGCTGGAGAACAAGCCTGACCCGATGTCTCATCTTGAAAGTCTGACATCATCTCTGCAAAATGCAAAGGCGGACTCCAGGTTAAGAGTGCGGATCTGGAATAACCCAGATGAGTCTAATTCCTTGCCTTCCTTCGGAATTTTGTCTTTCTGGGTTGACCAACTCCACTGGGGCTTTCTGAGACCCCATGCTCACTGCTGGCCCATGAACAGGTGCTGCCCCCGATGCCCACCCTTCCAGCCATGCAAGGACCCAACAGAATGTTCATCAGTCCTCATGATAATTCTTCATGCCTTTTGTAAATCCATCTGGAGTGAGGAGCAGGTTCCTGGGATTTAAAAGTTGACAGAAACGAAGCCAGGTGCACATCTGCTCCCACCTGTGAACAGACCCGGCTTCCCAGAAAGCGGAAGTGGGGCCCCAGCTTGTGAGCACCTCTTGCTGGAGCCGTGACCACTGGGCATTTCCAGCCGTTCCCAAAGGTGCTGATGAGGAGTGGTGGGCGTGGGTTCCAGTCTGGTCTCGGCTGTTGTCTTGCTGTGTGAGCTTCTGTCTTTCCATCTGTAGAATGGACTCCCCATCTGTTCCCTGCCACCTGCCTCTTAGATTATCAGGAGCTTGCAGAGCATGGTGGTTAGGGTGAATCCAACACGAGCCTGCTGTACATGCAGCTGTGGTTTTCACCACTTGGAGCCTCTGTTCCCTTACCCATGAAATGGGCTCATGATGCATATTCCTTGAGGGCCGTTGTATGAATTAGAAACTCACTTGATAGCTCATCCTCAGTGTCGAATGGACATCAAACATGTAATCTGTCCCAAGCGAAACTCTTGATATCCCCACCCCGCCTCCATCCCAGTCAGTTCCCTTCTCTGTCCCAAACATTTCCATGATCCTATCTGGCTTAGCACCTCACAGAAGCTAGCAAGGCTCTCTGTCCTCACTTACCACGTGGCCTCTGCCTCATTCACAGTCTCTCCAGCCACATTCTCCTAGAGCTCACTGAGCCTATGCCTGCACGGGGCCTTTGCACCTGCTGTCCGCTCTGCCTGGAGCATCCATGTGTGTGCATCTCAGACCTTGCCTGTTCTTTATTTTTCTTCCTCGTCCTTATTGCTGCCTGAAATTACAGCATTTATTTATTCACTAGTGGGAATAATGTGTTGGTGCCTGAGAATGTTTGTTGGCTGTGAAAGGCATTTTGGCAAGAATGGGGAGGAATGGACTAAGAATGGGGACTAGACAATGTTAAGAAATCACTGTTGGGGGCGCCTGGGTGGCTCAGTCGATTAGGCGTCTGACTCTTGATTTCGGCTTAGGTCATGATCTCAGGGTTGTGGGATCGAGCCCCGAGTCAGGCTCCATGCTCAGCAGGGAGTCTGCTGGAGAGTCTCTCTCTCCCTCTCCCGCTCCCCCCATGCTCACTCTCTCTCTCTAAAATGAATAAATAAATTTTAAAAAAAGAAATCACTGTTAATTCGGTTGAGTGTGATAATGGCATTGAGGCCAGGGTGAAAATCAAGAGGTCTTAACTATTAGACACAAGCTGAAGTATTTGTGGGTAAAGTGGCGATTGATGCATTTCTCCAGTGGCCTGGGATTTGCTCTAGAATATTCCAGTTTAAGAGAAAGCTGGGAGTCAATGAAGCAAGGATGGCCAAGTGTTAACTGTTAAAGTCAGAAAATGATTTCATTTGGGTTAATTATATTATTCTCTTTCTTTTGGGTGGTTTGAACATTTCCACTCTTTAAGTTAAACATATTTATTGAACCCATCGGTGAGTGAATGAATAGTGTGTAAAATGTACTCAACCCAGAGCCGAGCCCATGATACGCACTTACTATTAGCTTACAAAATTGTCAATAAAAAGAGATGAGGGAGCGCGATGAACTCAGAGGGGGCGGGTACAGATGCCGATGGAGTTCTTGAAAAGCAGCGCTCTGATGGCCACCGTCCACACCAGGGCCTGGGCAGGGCAGGGGGACCTGCGTCCTGTGCCTGTGGCCGGCTCACTCTCCCCAGCTCCTGGAAGAACTGTGCTGGCCCCATTGCTGGTTCCAGGCTGAGGCCCGGGCCGAGGAAGCTTTCAGAACGCCTGTCCAGTAGCCCACGCCACACGCACTCACAGGGGGCACGGTGCTTATAAGTGGCTTCTGACACTGGGGCACTGAATGGGCCCTGCCCTGGGCAGCACAGGCAGGGGCGGCCATGGAGGCTCGTGCTCATGCAGCGCTGAGCAGAGGAGGTCCGGGAGCTTGGTGCAATCCCTCGCTCTGGAGTCAGGCACCCTGTGGAGCCTGGCATGTCCTTTTTGTCTGTGGTCTGATGGGCAGAGGGAGCATCAGCGGGCGCTCCGTGAGGCCAGGAAAGCCAGGGAAATAGGACAGGGTCTAGCCACCTGGAGTTTCCTGCAGGTCAGAGCCACAGAGACAGGATTTGTGATCTGGGCGCATTCCCGAGGTCATGAGGGGATGGCGCTCCTGGGGGTGGGCAGCGGGCAAGGTAGCTGCTACACGGCCCCGCGGCTTGTGGATGTCCTGTCTGGCAGTGAAGCACTGATGGGTACAAGACCAATGGCTCTGGGTGCGGATGCCCCTCTGCACTCATCAGGTCTGGGACCTTGGGCAAGCCACTTGCCTTCTCTCAACCTGTTTTCTCGTCCGGAAATGGGACTAAGGGTAAAGCCTCCCGGCCAGACATCGTGGGATGCAGTGAGGTCCTGTGTGTGCCGTGCCGAGCTCAGCGCCTGGCCCATCCTAGGAGCTCAACAGACAGTAGGCATTTATTACTGTTGGTTTGGGGTGGGGACTTCACAAATATTTGTCCAACGATTCCATTTGTTTGGCCTGTAGCCCACGGTCCCCTTAGAGCCACAGAGGGCTGTGTTGACTGATAAAATCGGGGTGCTATTATCAGGAAGGAAGGAAAGGATGCTGAGGTGTGGCTTCCCAGTGGGGTCTTCTTCCGACTTCCAGCGCCATGTGGCCAGCCCACACTTCCCATGACCTGGAGCTGCTAGTCTCTGCTGAGAGGCCCGGTAGCACTGCTTTCCAGAACTTCATCCAGGTGAGCGCTGGGTTAAGCACTTTCTATGTGTGACATTATTTGGTTCTCCTGATGATGCTATAAATTAGATATTTTTATTACCCTCATTTTAGAAATAAACGTATTTCTAAAGGTTGCTAGAGGTGAAATACTTTTCCTGGTAGAACCAAGACTTGACCTCGGAGGGTGAACCATCAATCACTGGTTCTCTCTCTTCTGGGCTAAGTTACAGGGGGGCTCTCTGCCTGTGAGGGTCAATCCCACAGGAGCTTGGAGAAGTGAAAGCACGAAAGTCGTCACACTTCAGACCTGGAGGCATGCCATTTGGTGGCTGGAAGGAGGACTGTTTAAGGCAAATAAAAGAACCCCTGCCTCACCCAGTAGAAAATCCTGATATGTTAAGGCGCAGTGACCCTGGCTGCAAGCATAAACTGGTTTGTGATTAGCATCAGGTGATGTCTCTTCCTGGTGCCTTAGTAAGGGGGGGGTCTCACTCTTGGTCTGGCTAGGGCTGAGGACATCCCCACAAGAGTACTAGCTGTTAGCTCCAAGCTCAGATCCCAGTTCAGAAGCCTCTGGAGTTCTTAGAAGCCCCCATTGACCTGGCCAATGTTATTGGTTTGGAGGGTCCTTGTCATCCAAGTCACGCTGTCAGAGCCAATCAACAGGCATTTGCTGAGTGACCAGTAAGTGGCATTCAGTCTTCCTCCTGCTGGCCTTGAAGCTGGGAGGGGTAAATTTGGAACAGCTACAGCCACCTTGCCATCCTGAGAGGAGAATCTTCCAGAGAAAAAAACCCACAAAAGAAGGAGAGCTGAGGGGTGGGAGGAGACTACCTGGGTTCTGATGACACCATTCACCTCCTTGATCAAGCCATATCTGAAGACAAACTGGCCATGGACTTGTCAGTTAATAAAAGCTAACATACTACCCTTTTAGATTAGCCACTTCGGGTTATGGTTTTGTCACTTGCAACTAAAGCGTTCCTAACTGCTATAACATATCCACCCCTTAGAAATGTGAAAACCCATTTGTGGGGGCCCTGGGGAGCTACTGTAAGTTTTTGAACTGAGGAGTGGCAAGCACTAAGCCTCACTCCAGACAGCATCTAGGAAGGCAAGAGAGCAACCTGGCCCACATTCACCCCAACTTGGCTCTGCCGCCTTATCTCTCTGCCTGTTTGCCTCCATCTGCCATGGAGAGTGATGCTCTGAGCGTCTACCCATTCTGGCACCGGCTTCCCTTACAAGCATCTGCTCCGTGAGAGAATGAGCTTCACATCAAAGTGGCCCGGCAGCTTTCCTTAAACAAAACAGCCCCTCCCCTCCCTGCTGCCTTGCAAAGGCAAGCTACCTCATTTAGCCACCTGCGAGTTTCCTTTCATGGTCCCATGTCATTATGGGATTGCTTTGATGGGGGGCCGGGCGGGGGTGAGGAGACACATTCCACCATTGCAATTAACTTGTTAGAGACTGTGACGCCCAGTCCAGGCCCCTGCCTGCTAGGGGTGTTGTGTGGGTGTGATGGAAGCCTGGGTCCACGGGTGGGGGGATCTGCAGCACGACCAGGCCCTGGGCTTCTTGGTGGAGACCACCCGAGTGGGGCCCAGCTCCTTGCTGGCTGTATGGACGTGCCAGTCAGTATCTTTGTGCAGAGGACAGCTCTGACTTTTCCACACATGCCACCAAACACCAAATGCCATCCCTTCACTGTGGCATACTGAGAAGGCTAAGAGCTCAGCACTGGGTGTCAGATGGCTTCACCGTTCTGTGACTCTTGTCAACTCGTGCCACTTTTCCAATCCTGGTTCTCATCTGTAAAATGGGGTTTGAGGAAGCCCATGAAGGGGACAGCAGCATGTCAGGCCTCTCTGTGTTGGCCACCACTGTCCTTACTAATGAGGAGCAGGCTTCCACCTCAGGAATCCCAGGAGAACAACGTGGCCAATTTTGCCACCGAAATGGTCATGAGAAAAGCTCAGGGTCCTGGACTGTGTGAGCCGTGGGCTTGGCTCCTACCCTTCAAGGGGCTGTCCCTACTGTTGGGTGAAGGGGAAGCAATCTGCGTTCCTAGTCATGGGAGAGGCTGTTGCCAAGCCCGCCTCCCGCCGCCCCCCCCATGAGCTTCGGACCCATGGACTCAAGGGGATTCTGGGACCTTAGGACTGGGAGGGTCCTTGGGGTCTTCAAGGTCCGTGGCCATCCTCAGACAATGCTGACTCCTGGGATTACTCACCCTTGCCTTGGAACACACAGGTTTGAGCCCCATGGAAAGTCCAGTCCCTGTGAATCCTGGAAAAGTGGGGTGGTGGGGGTTGGACTTCTGGTGGCTCCAGGAAAGTCTTACCATGCCTCTCCCCTCTTGACTGTCACCTCCTCCACGTAGGCACCTGACAATGGAAGTTAAGGCCTGTCTGCTCCGTAGAGGCTCCCGACCTCTCTCTTCGCCAACCCTAAGTACCCAAGTGGAGGTGGGTTCTGTGCCTGTGACCATGTCTAGCTCTCTTGGCACCGCAAGAGAGTTGCAGCAGCTGGCAGGGAAGGATTTGAGTTTCAAAATCCCTGCCATGTCTTCAAGGTCTGCAGAGTCTGGTCCCCACCAGTCTCTAGGTCCTACCTTCACACCAAGCACAGTTAGCCCCGCCAGCCCCATTTTCCAGGACCCCCACCAGGGCCTTTGCACGTACTGTTCTCTGCACCTGGAGCACCCTTCCCATCACTCTGGCTCCTTTCTCAACGTCTCTTCCTAGGAGGCCTTCCCTGGCTGCCCTGCCCCCAGTCTGAAGCAGGGGCCCTCATCACTGCCTTCAGCGTGCCCCGCAAGTATTCCCTCCCCCCTGTGTTATCTCAGGCTGTTTCTCCACTGCATCCTCCCGGCCCCTGAGATTACAGGCCTCACAAGGGTGGTGGGTGCAGGGGAGGGGGGGGCGCTGTTTTGCTCCTGCTTGTATCCCTCGCTTCTAGGGTAGAACCTGGCCGAGTGTCTGGGTGAGACACCCGGGCTCCTCGGCAGCACACAACGGCATCTAATAATTAACTGTCCAATTAGGCCCATAATAGAGGCTTCAACTAAGGCTCATTGGTAATGAGGCTGTTCACACAGGCCTTTTCTCCCAGCCTCACTGCTCCGGAGCTCCTACCTTGGCAGCTGTGCGACAGAGTCCCCCCTTTTGTTAACCGGGGGGGCCTTGCCCCTCACCAGCACCCTGGCTGGGCGCACCCTGCCTCCAGCCTCCTCTGGCATCCTGGGCTGGGTGTGACCCGTCCTAGGTAAGCCCTGGGAGCAAGCGGGGCTGCTCCAGCCTCCCTGCCCCTCAGCTTCTCCTCAAGGCCGGGGCTGGGACAAGGTCTGGAAAAATGTGCCTCTCGGAGCTGAAGGCCCCCCTCTTCATTACAGAGACACCAATTGGCTCAGCCCCTGAAAGCCTTCAGCTTTAGGAATGTTAAGACTTAATTGCCTGATGGACATGGAAAGAATGGAGGGGTTTCTCCAGGGAGTGGTTTCTCTCCCCCATTGGACAAGGGCAGGACTTGTGACTGATGAGAGGGGGAGGCGAGCCCTCTCACGGCCTGGGGCCGTGACGGGTTCCACTTACACTGAGAACCTGCACCCTCCCTGGTTCCACTCTTCCTCTGGCTGACTTTTCAGAGGTGATTTCTAATTGCGTTTTCCTGACCAGGAAGAGGCGCTCGGGGCCGGGGACTTTCTCAGTGCCAGGGGCCAGTCTCAGCCACTTTCCCCAGCACCCCATTCTTACTGGGGCACACAGGTCTTGTAGGGTTTGGATTCTTGGTAAATTTGCACAGTGCAAAGAGTAATGGGTAGCACACGAATTCACTGTCCTGGCCCCACCTGCCTCCCAGCGAAGCTCACCTCCCTCTGCTCGCTGTCCTGCACACCCCCTTGCTCTCCTAACACCCCCAGCTCACCCCCAGCTTGGGCCTTCACCCTTGCCCATTCCACTCCCTGCAAAACCCAACTCCTAGACCTTTGTGTGACTCACTCCGTCCTCTCATCTGGATGTTGCTTCCCACGACCTTGACGACCCACCCTTATAGAAGGCCAAGTACACCCTGCAGAGGGCACTCTCCCCCATTTCACGTCTTTGTGCGTTTATCAAGGGCTGGTCTCCCCTCACTGAAACACAAGCTCCTGCTAGCTGGCCAGTCCCTCCGCCGTGGTTTCCCTGGGGCCTAGTGCAGTGCCTGGTCCGTAAATATTTGTGGAAAAGAGAACGCAACTTCTCCTTCTTGACCCACAAACGCTCTTTTGGCCCCACAGAAAGCCTCAGCTCGCTGGAACGGACCCCTCCCAGGGCTTTGCTGTTGACAATGGTGCCTTCTTGAAGTCACCTCCACTTCCAAGCTTGGCCCAGTGGGGCCAGAATAACGAAGCTGCTTTAACATAAATAATTTGCTTCTGAGGTGTAAGAAATGGGGAATATTTTTAGAAGGCCTGCCCTCCTAGGGGAAGTAAATGACTTATGAAAACGGGATTTTTCAAAGTGGCCTTCAAGAGAAAAGGGAGCCGTGTGTGATGGCCAAAATGGAATTCTATGAATTAGTGCGACTCATTATTCTGACCGTACGCACACAGACACACGCGCACACACATGCACACACACTCGCTCGCTCACTCACTTTTCCTCCTGCCTTCCATTTCATGGTCTTAGCTCAAATCTGAAATAAAACCACCGCAGCCCCCCTCCCCTGGCCCTCAGCGGCGGCCTGTCTGATTGGATGCCTCCCACAGCCCTGAAGACCAGAGCTTCAAGGAAGAAGCTGCGGGGGCACGCTGAGCCCTCGCTTCTTAAAGTGCGCGCCGTAAGTTACCTTGAAACGTTATATTAAAAAAAAAAAAAGTATTTTAGGTTCAACAGACACTTGGGTTCCTGTTAACAACTCATTTAAGGAGAAAGTGGGGGGAAGGCATTCAGTTCAAGGTTTCTTTGACAACGTGAACCTCCTTACTTTGAATCCTTACAGTGTGGATGGGATGAAAGATGTCGTGGAGACGCAGATGGGTAAATGCTCAGGTGAGCAAGGACAGATGTTCCCAACAACGGAGTCGCGGGCATCTTGGGACGGTCTTTGTCTGGCCAATAATGGAGAACAGATATTGGCGGGGGCGGGGGGGGGGAATGGGAGACCCAGAAAACCAAGACACAAAAACCACTTTTGTGGCCATTGTGTTTCCACTGGACTCTTGATCTAGGGAAGACGTGCTGTTTGGAGAACTAATAAGGCGACTGGCCCCTTTGATGAGGCACGGTCTGAAAACCAAGCTCTGGAGGAGTCATCCATTGCCGGCTCCCTGAGGCCTTTCTCCCCTTGTCTGCAAAATCTGGCCTCCAAGGGGGCATGGATGTGTCTCCTGCCCATCACTTCTGAAGGCCCAGACAACCGGCTCTGGGCTCTTTGTCTGGAAGAGTCATGGTGGCTTCCCATTGTCTGTAGGCTCCGACTATGACTCCAAACTCGCAGGCTGACAATAAGGTCCACCATGAGTTGGCTCCACTTTGTTTTTCCTTCGCAGTCCCCAAACCTACTTAAGATCTCTACTCCCAACACTACCGTCTCCTTCCTTATCCCAATGCGCACTTCTCCTCTCCCCTTCTCCCCATAGTCTTTCCTCCTCTGGTCTAAGGTCTACTCGTCCTGACAGATCTGACTTCCAGGCGCCTTCTGAGACTAGCCCGTCCTCACTGAACTCCTGTTGTGAGTTCTCACACACTGATTCGATGTGCATTTGACCCATCTCACTGTCAGACTAGTCTACTCTCCCAAAAGGTCCATCAGCTTTCTAGGCATCTGCCTTGTAGGCGTCAGCACACGGCCCAGGGTGAGCAGAGTGGGCACAGTAAGAAGCACTGGTTTCTACTAAACTGAAAAGTGAAAAGTGGCCAAGCGGTGGGCCAGAGATGCAGAGGATCTGGACTCGCTGCCTGCCCCTGGGGATCTTTCCTCCCTGAGGCTGGGACGCAAGACTTGCCTGCTGCCATGTGCTGTTACTCTCTGTGATCATTCTAAAACCTGGAGGACCACTGGTCCCTGGGCAAAGCCAAAACCTCTCAGCTTCTCAATGTTGTTCCGATTCTTTCTGTTCTCTAACAGCGCACTCAATCAATAAATGGTTGTTGAGTGCCCCCACTGTGTGCCACTCATGGGGTTGCGGTGGTGAATATCCCAGACATTGTCCCCCATTCTCTTGGAACTTACAGTGAATTAAGAGGCACAAAAAGGATTGATTACAGTTGTGATAAATGCAGTGAAGGTTAGGTGCAGGCTGCTCTAAAAGCATTTGGAGAGATACAGCAATTGCTTCTCAAGGACATTGTTTTACGTTTGGTGGGGTCTGAGCAGGCTGCCCCGCTCGATGGCAATGGGGAGCGGAGCCCTGAGTTGCCTTGATGGACCAACTTGATGGAATGCTGAGTGTGGGGGGCGGCGATGGAAGAAGATCAGTTTTCACTGAAGGTCTGTGGTGAGGCTGGTGAAGTATCTTCAGGGCAGGGATTGCACTTGTTATGAATGTGGATGAGACCAGAGCGGAGTCAGCTGTCCCTCCAATTGAGGCCATAGCCAGAGATGTTCCAGCGTTCTCTGATGCTAAGTGCCTTCTCTTTAAAACAAGGGCCTTCTTTTCAACAAACTCCCAAGTCCCGTGTCCTTCAAGGCCTCACTAACAACACCCTAGTGGCTATGGATCATTTCCGTACCAGTTCTATTTCACTTCCTTGAGTTTTCTACTAATTAAAGCTAGTGAGCTGTCGTTTATCATGGCTTCGTCTGCAAATGTTCATCCACTCGACCTCACAGTGAATTCCAGGTGAATTAGAATCACATCTAGTTCTTCTTTGCATAGCAGGAATCCTAGATGAGGGCATAAACCAGGGGAAGTGAGTATTGGGCATGCATGCCACCACCGCTGCTAATCCAGTGGTCATGGCAGACATTATTAATCAATCCCCACACTCATTTCTGCTGTGCTTGGACAGGGTTTAAAAGCACCTCCTCAGAAGCATCTTCTCTGGTCACCCGCTGAGGGAGGTCACTCCTCCCCCAGTTGTTTTCTGTGACTAAATCCATTCTTTTCTTCACAGTGCTCTAATTTTTAAAGACATATTCAAGACCCGTTTCCCCAGCTAACCTGTGAGCTCCATGAGGTGGGAGCATGTCTGTTTCTGCTCATCACAGAATCTCTGGGGCTGAGCGGTCTTGGTCACATAGGAAGAGCTCAGTAAATATTTGCTGCAAGTGGACTTAATGCTTTAGTCAATGAGTTAGAGAGAGAACCCAGGTCTCCTTGTCAACACACCCGGGCTGAGTCCCAGCTCTGTGCTTTCCTAACTAGGTGTGCTGGGGGGCAAGCCCTCCCCTTCTCCATGTCAGGGCCTGGAGCTGTGTAAGTGGGACTCTTACCTCCTTCCTCAGAGGTTCCAGCAGATCTGGGACAAAGCTTGTCCCTCCGAGCTTGGTGGCCACAGGGAATTTTATTTTGAGACTTGAGAGTTGGTTTATTTTGGAGCTGGTGGGCCCTCCATGGGCAGAGGTCCTGGGTCCTGGGTGGCAGCATCTGCAGCTCCCCAGAGCCTGTGGGGCAGGGACCTTGGCTCCCAGGCACCGGGCTCTGCGGCAGGAGGTGTGGACTTGACTTTGGCCCTCGACTACTTGGGATGCGGCAGTGGCACTTCTGCTTGTGTCTTAATTCCCTCCTCCTTCACCCGCTTCCACCACGGGAGAGGAGGGAGAAGGGCGCTATATGCACCCATGTCCGTTTGTTGTTTCTACAGCGGGGGCCCGACAGCCTCCATCCCTCTGGGGGTTTGAGCCCCCTGGGCCTGTGTCTCCGCAGACTTGCCCTGGCCTGGAGCCAGTGGAATTTGTGTGTGCGTTTGGGGTGTGTGTGTGTGGGGGGGGGTTGGGGGCCCCAGGGATGGCCAAATGGATCAGTCAGGCTCTGACTGGCTGTCCCCAACCCCAGAAAGGGGTAGGGTGTGGTGAGGCTGGCCTGGGTCCAGTGACACTGGGAAGCCATAGAGAGATCCTCCCCCTTCCCCCTCCCCCTTCACCCTGTACCCCGGCTGTCCGTGGAGGTACAGGGCAGGGCCCTGCAGGGGTCCCGCTGTTCTCCTGCAAGGGGATGGCCTCCTGATGCATCCTCCCAGAAGGCCATTTAGCTGGGGGAAGTGGGTCCTTCCCGCAGAGACACCAAGCCCATTCTCCCTTAGCAGCCAGACCTGGAGTCCGGGGGGGCAGGAAGCAAAGGAGGGCCAGGCAGCAGGCCCCACACCAGCAGGCAGTGCTGGGGACCCTTCAACAGGCTTCTGTCTTACTCTCCGGAACCGACTCCATTGTGTCCCTCTTCCGGGAGTGCCCGTCCTCCCGCCTCTGCCTGGTGAACTTCTTCTCACCCTCAAGGTCCAACTCAAATGTCACCTCCTCTGGGAGGCCTCCCTTGACCCTTTCAGCCAAGGTTACTTGCTAGCTCTTTGGGGTCCTACCCTCTTTCCATTATCATGCCTGTCTCAGCCGAACAATTACTCATTAACGGGGACACTCTTTATCTTCTGTCTTCCTCTGGACTGCGAGCTCCAAGGGCATCATCTGTGTGCCGAGCGTGTTATTTCTGCTCGCCTTCCTCCACGGCCCCCTTCTAGAACGGCACCTGCGGCGGCCAGGCCCCACCATGGCACCCGCTGACGCTCAACTCCTGATCTTCCTGCCCTTGTTTCCTGTGGCGCTGAATGGGGCCGCACTCTGTGGCTGGCAGGACACTGCGTTCGTGACGGTGTGTGCGTGGAGGGCCCTGGAGCGTCTGCCTTGCTGTATTTTGGACAGCTTGCTCACAGAAGGCAGCCACGTCGTCAGGAGGGGCCCGTGCCGAGAGGTCCCCAGGCCTCCTCCCTGCAGCCAGCGTCCATGAGCCACCCCTGTGATGAGCCCGCGTGTCCTCCAGGCCTGGCCTAGCCTACGGACGACCAACAGACAGCCTGACAGACAGCGTGACTGCCACCTTGTGAACGCTCCCCAGCCAGGACCTCCTGCCAAGCTGCTCCTCCATCCACTCCCGCCCGAAAGAAAGGGCGCGAGATAGTCCAGGTTGGCTGTTACTAGGGAAACTTCCTACCTAGCGGTACCACTAAGACCCTCAGTTTCCTTTGGGGAACGACCCTGCTTCCCCGTGTGTGGCTTTGGTGGAACTGTCTCTCCTGGAGCTCCGTCCCCTCTGGGCCAAGGAATGGGGCCCTGACCCTGGGGAGGGCAACCGGACCCTCTTCCTGGAAACTGTGCAGCAGAGATTCTGGTCCAGGAGTGGGGGGTAAGGCTAATTCTAGAAACTACTCGATACCACACAAACACATACATATGTATACACAAATAACACACACGTTTGCATACACGCATGCATCATACACATGTGCACACAATGCATTGGACACATGCATGTATGCACGCACAGATATGCACAATGTGTGCACAAATATGTACACGTTTCTATTATACACACATGTACATAAATACATGCATTTTCTTTTTTTTTGCCAGAGTCGACTATTTTTGGCAGCCAAATAAACTGGATTGGGACAACCACCTCCCTCTCACCATCTTCACACCCATCACTGAAGGCCCCCCAAGTGCCTAGAAGACACATCATTCCGCAAGCGCTCAACCACTGTGTTGAATAACTAAGAGCCTAGAAATATGAATGATGTCAGGGCTATTTATTGTGATTTAAATTTGTGTTTTTGTTTGCACCCTGGGAGAAGAATTTAAAAACCTGAGAATATAAAGAATTCTTGCTTCTCTGCATTTTTCCCTCCCTCCCTTACCTTCCCAGAGGCCAGCTGCCAGCTCACCGCCAGCACCACCAGGATCTTCTGTTGCCAGACCAGGGGCTGAAGGTGTCTGCAGACAGCCTGTGTGCCTTGGCCCGGTAGCCTGGGTGCTTTGAGGTGGGAACTGGGGGGAGAAGAAGCATAAGCCATGGAAAAGGGAGCCGGCATTGCTGTGATGGAGATGTATCTTCATTGTCAGCGTCCTGGAGGTGACAGGTCCTTCCTGGGAGCCATGGCTCTGTGGCCCCTCTCAGGAGGCAGGATCATAGCCTTGGGCCCTCCCTGAAGAAATCCTTGAGCCAGCTTGGTGCAGAACCAAACGGACCTTCCCATCTACAGGGAAATTTTGGGCTTTTGTGGGCTGTGACCCATAGTGAGTCAGCAGTGACCAGTGTTGACTGACACCAGGGACAGGGAATCCTATATACCCCGGGGTACCGCTCTGTGTGATATCCCAGGACCTGGCGCTGCGACAGAGGGAACCCCACTGAAGACTGAAATTGAGTTTCCCACCAGTCCAGCATGGCAGGGGCACAAAATCAGACCGATAGTCATTTGCTTTAGGAAACATGCCATTTCTCTCACACCCAGGTTTGTGGAATAAGGTTCAAAGCTCATGGTGGCAGGAATTTTTCTTTTTGGTCTGTTTCGTTTACTATTGTCTCACAGAGCCTAGTACATTGCTTTAACACACAACAGGAATTCAAGAAATATTAATGTATAAAGGCACACGTAGAAAATAATTTTTGGGGTGCCCACGAAATGCTAAATATTCTATAGAAGCTTCCCTTAGATTCTTCTTTTCATAACCACCCTAGAAGCTTGGTGTTCTTGTCCACATCTTCCCTCCCTCCCTCCCTCCCTCCTTCCCTTCCCCTTCTTTCCTTCCCCCTTATTTCAGCTGTCTTAGTGCATTTACACATGTTCATATAAGCAATGTATTGTTTATAGGTATGTCTTTTTAGTGTGTATGAAGGTTAGTGTGTCGCAGCTCATCCCACCACGTCTTGCCGCCCACCTTCCCACGCAGGGGCAGCCCCAGCACCCAGGCACCTGTCAACACCCGGGGAGATCAAATAGATCTGTGATGGAACTTCTTTGGACTATTTACCCAGGAGTGGGATTGCTAGTCAGTGTGATGTCTGTGTGACTTCACCGAGAAAGGCCACAGTGGCCTGCACTACCTACCGGTGAAGCCGGAAGCTCCTTTATTTCCGTATCTGGGCCAACACTGGCATTCCTCGGCTTACTAGTATTTTCCCAGGCTAATTAGGTATGAAGTGATACCTCGTTGTTTTAAATCGCACTTCTTGTCCCCATTTTCGGGGAAGAATTGAAGCTTTAGAGAAATGACGTGCCCAGGGGCCCTCAGCTGGTTGCATGCCTGGCTGTGCTTTGCCCACAGGCTCTGGGCTCACCTGGGGCTCCGCTGCCCCTCACCTGGGCTTGACGCCTCTACCAGCAGGACAAGCGTGGGTGCAGTTCTTCTGCTGTGATCGAGCCCCACCTGGTGGCGCTGAGAGGGAACTGCAGTTGTGGAAGGGAGGGGGGAGGGGAGGAACCCCCAAACCACCTTCACTTTTGAGGCTCCTATTTTTAAAAAATAATTTTTCTAATTTTATTTTTATTGAAATATAGTTATCATATAAATTATTAGTTTCTGGTGTGCAAGATAAATTTTTTTTTTGTGATGAGAGTTTTCAAGATCAAATACACTCAAGCCCCAAATATACAGCACCCCATTATTAACCAAAGTCCTCATGACGGATACACCCCCAGGACTTATTTTTCTTATAACTGGAAGTTTATACCCCCCTGGTCAGCTTCATCTCGCTAGTGGAGGGAACCTGAACTGCTTCACTTTTGAGGCTATTACTGTTTTTAGCAAACAAAACCAGAACTCAGTTAGTACACTTTTAAAAATGTACTTTTAATTAAAGTATGTACGCCTAAAAGGCATAAATCCCAAGTGTACAGAGAATGAACTTCACAAGTGAACACCTGTGTAGGCAACACTGCAGGTGCCCCTCCAGCCATGACACACCATCCTCTGGGGGCTGCCACTCTCCTGGCTTCTAACTCGGTAGATTCGTCTCGCCTCAGGGACGGTTGTATACATGAACCATGCAGTTGTTCTTTTTTGTATCGTGCTCCTTCTGCATGATGTCGTGTGCTTCGTTCATCCATATTTGTTCATTCTCGTTTGGATGCAGTATTCCATTGTATGACTATACCGTGAGCTATCCTGTCTACCGCCCATGCACGTTTGGGTGGATCCCAGCATTTGGCTATATTGAATGATGAACATTCTGGGACAGTCTTTTGGTGCACCTATTTGTACAATCCTGTGAAGTATGTATCTAGGAATGGAAACACTGGACCGCAGCTTGGGTGTAAATGCAACTTTTGCAGATAACCGCCAGTTTTCCAAAGTGGTCATGCCAATCTCCCATCGCAATCATGTGTTGAGTGTTCTCCTTGCTCTACATTTTCAACTATAGTTTGATATCATCACTCTTTTTATTTTTATTTTTTAAAGATTTTATTTATTTGAGAAAGAGACAGAGATAGTGAGAGAGAGCACATGAGCAGGGAAGAGAGGGAGAAGCAGACTCCCCAGTGAGCAGGGAGCCGCATGTGGGACTCGATCCCAGAACTCTGGGATCACGATCTGAGCCGAAGGCAGAGGCTTACCCGACTGAGCCACCCAGGCTCCCTTGTCACTCTTTTTAGCCGTTCTGGTAAGTGTTAGTGGTGCTGCCTTCTTTTTTTCATTTGTATTCCTGATAACTAACAAAATTTCTTATTTTTGTTGGTCACTTGGCTAAACACATGCAAGGTGCCTATGCAAGGCTTTGGCGCATTTTTTTGATTGAGTTACCTGCCTTTTTCATACTGATTTATAGGAGTTGAAAACAGGTCATCTGTGTATGAGCCCTTTGATCTATCTTCTCCCACTGGGGTCACTTGAATTCTCACTCTCTTACTGATGTGTTTTGATGAACAGATGTCCTACTTGCATTATGATAGAATTTATTAATATTTTCTTTTATTACTGAGGCTTTTTGTGTTGTTTAAAATTTTTTGGCCTACCCCAAGGTCATGGAGATTGTCTTCTATGTTTCTTCTAGAAGCTTTCACAATCTGCATCCATCTGGAACTGATTTTTGCATACAGCGGGAGGCGGAGGGTCGATATTTTTTTCCATATGGACATTTAATTGACCAGCCTGATTTATTGAAAAGATTGTCTTTTCCCCCACTGCACCACAGTGTCACCTTTGCCATAAACCAGGGGATTGCACCTGTGTGAATCTGTTCCTGGTGTATGTGTCTGTTTCTACTAGAAGATGTAATCACGAGACCATTTCAGAGTTTATAAAATACTAGTGTATAATGTGCTGCAGGTGGTGCTGTCTGCCAAGGGACACTGGCTTGGGGTTGCTTTTCATTTGCATTCCTGATAACCTAATGATAAGTGTTCCTTTCTCAACGCTA
This sequence comes from Callorhinus ursinus, assembly GCF_003265705.2. Classification (NCBI taxonomy): domain Eukaryota; kingdom Metazoa; phylum Chordata; class Mammalia; order Carnivora; family Otariidae; genus Callorhinus; species Callorhinus ursinus. The sequence goes on from NW_027397118.1 coordinate 6,231,396, forward strand.
GCTGTGAATCTTGGGGCTCACTGTAGGCTTATTTGGTCAGAATGTCAAGAAGCTGAGTTGGAGGCTCCTTGTGCCTATGGAGTCCACACAGAAAAGCCCTCTGGACCCCAGGAGAGCACCCAGGGGGCCCTAGGGTCTGGGGTGGGGTAAGGTCTCTCCTCTGCATTCCTCTCCCCTCTCTTTTCTGATCTCTACTAAACCCCAGGGGAAGCCTGCGACCCCACTCTGCAGGAGCACCTCGGGTCTGAGAGCTGAGACTCCCGTGGCAGACCCCCACCCCTTAAGGGTCTGAAAGCACCAAGCAGCCCCTTGAAGGTGTGGCATTCAGGTCCCCCCAGTCCCACATGGGCAGGGGTGAGGTGGTGTGTAAGACCTGTGGTGTGTGTGTCCCCAACCAGCCCCTCAGCCCTTTGCCCCTCCTGATGTCCCTCTGGGGACCCTGGGTCTCCATTGCTCACTTCTAAGACTTCTTTTCCAAGAAGGCCTTTCTACAGTCTTCTTTTGGTGGGGAGAAGACCCACAGTTTCCCCTACATTGGTTCTGACTCGGGTCAAGGACAAACGCTACATTTGCATGATGATCTATGCACTTTAGCCTTGTTTTCTGATGGCTACCGTCTAAAAGGGACGCCCCAGGTCTGAAGGCCTAGGCGGGGCATACCAGAGGATGCTGTCTGGGGGCCGAGGGTCCAACAGCAGAGAGATCCTGTGGTGACCTAGAGGGCCACGCTGGGGTTTTGGGCGAACACCTTTTTAGCATCTATCTCTCCTTCGACCATGTGGGGGTGGATGTCCACGTTCATGCCTGCGTCCTTGCATAGCTTGAGCAAGGTCCGAATGTTGTTCTTGGACAACCTCAGGTATCTGTGCGAGACAAGGCCAGAGAGGTCAGTTAAGCGTGGAGTCACCGTTGCTTCGAACTTTATTGAAAAGAGCTTAGATTTAAGCACTGTGGGATCTCTCACGAGAACTGGCTCTGCGGACACTTCTGGAGCTGACAGAGATCCTATAAAAGAGTGGGACACCCCACGGAGTTGGTGGGAGTTTTTATTGGTATAACTCTTTTGGAAATTAATTTGGCAACATATGTGCCAGGCACCAGCCCTATCCCCACAAGTTCCCTCCCCCCAAAACTTCCTTCATTATCTTTGACTCAGGAACTCCACTCAGGCCTTCAACTGATCCTGAGAAGAGAAGTCAATGGAATGAAAAGCTATATAAATCAAAGTGTTCACTTCGGGGTTATCAATAGCAGGTAAAGAGGAGATTCCATCAACCGAGGAGTGGTTAAGCAAATAATGGAATATCCATCTCAAGGATGCTCCTGCCTGCCTTGAAATGGCATTGGGCAGAAGCAGGTGCCCTAGGTGATGGTGATGCATGATGCCATGTGAGGAGAGAGGCAATCATCAGGGCTTCCATCACTAACAGGTGTGTGTAACCTCAGTGATGCCAAGGCCTGCACAAAATACAGAACAATGGCAATAAAAGCTGAGTAAAATTGTAGGAAAAGGGAGTATTTTCTTTTTTTTAAATTATGTTATGTTAGTCACCATACAGTACATCATTAGTTTTTGATGTAGTGTTCCACGATTCATTGTTTTCATATAACACCCAGTGCTCCATTCAGTACGTGCCCTCTTTAATACCCATCACCAGGCTAACCCACCCCCCCCCCCCCTCCCCCCTTTAGAACCCTCAGTTTGTTTCTCAGAGTCCATCGTCTCTCACGGTTTGTCTCCCCCTCTGATCTCCCCCCCTTCATTTTTCCTTTCCTGCTATCTTCTTCTTCTTCTTCTAATATATAATGTATTATTTGTTTCAGAGGTACAGGTCTGTGATTCAACAGTCTTACACGATTCACAGCGCTCACCATAGCACATACCCTCCCCAGTGCCTATCACCCAGCCACCCCATCCCTCCCACCTCCCCATCACTCCAGCAACCCTCAGTTTGTTTCCTGAGATTAAGAATTCCTTATATCAGTGAAATCATATGATACATACTTTCTCTGATTGACTTATTTCGCTCAGCATAATACCCTCCAGTTCCAACCATGTCATTGCAAATGGCAAGATTTCATTTCTTTTGATGGCTGCATAATATTCCATTGTGTATATACCACCTCTTCTTTATCCATTCATCTGTTGATGGACATCTTGGCTCTTTCCACAGTTTGGCTATTGTGGACATTGCTGCTATAAACATCAGGATGCACGTACCCCTACGGATTCCTATATTTGTATCTTTGGGGTAAATACCTAGTAGTGCAATTGCTGGATCGCATGGTAGCTCTATTTTCAACTTTTTGAGGAACCTCCATAGTGTTTTCAAGAGGGGTTGCACCAGCTTGCATTCCCACCAACAGTGTAGGAGGGTTCCCCTTTCTCCACATCCCCGCCAACATCTGTCATTTCCTGACTTGTTCATTTTAGCCATTCTGACTGGTGTGAGGTGGTATCTCACTGAGGTTTTGATTTGGATTTCCCTGATTCTGAGCGATGTTGAGCACTTTTTCATGTGTCTGTTGGCCGTTTGGATGTCTTCTTTGGAAAAATGTCTGTTCATGTCTTCTGCCCATTTCTTGATTGGATCATTTGTTCTTTGGGCGTTGAGTTTGATAAGTTCTTTATAGATTTTGGATACTAGCCCTTTATCTGATATGTCATTTGCCAATATCTTCTCCCATTCTGTCAGTTGTCTTTTGGTTTAGTTGATTGTTTCTTCTGCTGTGCAAAAGCTTCTTATCTTAGTGAAGTCCCAATAGTTCATTTTTGCCCTGGCTTCCCTTGCTTTTGGCGATGTTTCTAGGAAGAAGTTGCTGCGGTGGAGGTCGAAGAGGTTGCTGCCTGTGTTCTCCTTTAGGATTTTGATGGACTCCTGTCTCACGTTTAGGTCTTTCACCATTTTGAGTCTATTTTTGTGTGTGGTGTAAGGAAATGGTCCAGTTTCATTCTTCTGCATGTGGCTGTCCAATTTTCCCAACACCATTTTGTTGAAGAGACTGTCTTTTTTCCATAGGACATTCTTTCCTGCTTTGTTGAAGATTAGTTGACCATAGAGTTGAGGGCCCATTTCTGGGCTCTCTATTCTGTTCCATTGATCTATGTGTCTGTTTCTGTGTCAGTACCATACTGTCTTGATGATGACAGCTTTGTAAAAGAGCTGGAAGTCTGGAATTGTGATGCCACCAGGTTTGCTTTTCTTTTTCAACATTCCTCTGGCTATTCGGGGTGGGAGTATTTTCTTTTAATACTATTCAAACAATTAAAAAATTAGGCCAGTGATTTAAAATCTTAGCTAAAGCCCCACAATTCTGACTTACACTGGAGAGGAACCGATCCCAACGACACTGTGTGGTCTAAAGCGTATCTCTGCCGGCATATCCTCCGAGCTCCTTATTCAACCAGCGGCTTTGACCTTGTTCCCAGCTTTAGTGTAAGGAGGTTGGTCCCCTACTCAGGTCACCTGCTGGTTGGTTACTTTGCTACAGATGATGGGGGAGGAGATGCATATTGAAATAACCTGGGTTTTCTACCCACTGGGAATGGTCTCCTTGTCCTTCAATATCTGCCCGGTGCTTACCTGTTTTTACAGCCATCTGACACCCCACTCCCCAGCCCCATGTCTGGACCACCTTTCTCTGACAGCGCCAGGCAGGGTCTGCTCCTTCCGCTTCTGCCCAACCCAGCCCTGGAAGGTCTCACACACTTGTACATGTCAGCACTTACGAAGATCCCATGGACAATTTCATCTTTTCCTTGGATGTTTTTCTAGTGGCTCGTTGGATGCCATCTTCCCAAATATTCGTTCTCCCTCCTTGGAGGGTGGGGGCCCTGTCCAAATCTCTTTTCTGCCCACCATAAAGCCCAGGTAGGCTGTCTGTTGGCCAGAGTAAACGAGCATCACCCTGTCAAACTGAAAGCCATCGCCAAAGTCATCCATCCACGGAAAGGTCGAGCAAGAAGCCTCCTTTGGCTGGGGAGGCTACCATTCCACCCATCCATCTCTCAGTGAGCAGAGCAGGACTTTGTAATGGGATCACTTGATGCCAGGCATCTGAGGCCATCTGAAACCTACAGAGGAGCTCCCTGCTGTTCCATCTAGAAGGACAACCACATTATTCTGTTGTCTGTTTCCTCCTCTATTGAAGTTTCTGAGCCTTATCAGCCACGTCTTTACAAAAAAGCTAGCACCGGGCTTGGGAGGGGTACTTGAATTTGGGGATGGAAACCAGCAGGTCCAGATGAATAAGACAAAGAACACGGGAGAAGGAAGACCTCTGGTAAGAGCAGTAAATACCAAACGGCTTCACACTCTGTTCCTAGTGCATCCCACACGTAGAGCAGATGGCCACCGGGGATGGTGGGGAGGACCACCAACTCCACACCAGGAGTGAAGGCTCTTAGGGGGATTTCCTGTTAAATATAGGCCACAGACAATGCATTCTTTCTTTTTGGATAATATTCATGGTTTCTATTGTGAAACATATGGAAATATTGGAAGGGTGGTGTCAGTGTCCAAAGGCGTGGCATCAAAGCGGCAGCACCCAAGTGTCGTGCCCAACCCAGAGCTCGTCCACTAGTGAGGTTGCGGGGGAACCCAGTGGCTTCTGCCCTGGAACGGCTCTTCAGGACACAAAGACAGAGCCCAGTCCTGCCAGCGCCGCCCGCCCTCCCCTTGCCCATTCTCAGCCCAGGTGTCTGCAGCCCACGTTGGTGACCAAAGCCTGTCCCCCCCCGCCCCCCGCCCGGGCACCACGCCCCGCCCGCCAGGGCCGCTCACCGGCAGCTCAGCACCTCCTCCGGCTTCAGCATCCTCACCAGCTCCACTTTGGGCTCAGTGCTCTTCTCCATGAGACTCTTCAGCTTGCGCTCATAGGAGATCTCGGTCGTCCTGTTTATAACCCAGTCTCTCAGGAGGGTCGACTTCCGACCGCCGAAGACGGGCGTTTCCTGCAACGCGGGGTCCAGAACGCTCTGGCGGCGGTAGGGCTGGGGCCGCTGAGTCGACTCCAGCGCGATTGCGTCCTTGATGTCGAGGTCTGAAATTGGGCAGTCACCAGGGAGTTCGAGCTGGTGGAGGGGAGAGACAGGACCGGCAGGAAGCGGGGGAGGCCTGCAAGACGGCCTGGGCTTCAAACAAATACCTGTTCTAAGGAGCTCTCTTCCACGCTCTTCGAGCTCTTCTCCGCATCGGTTTAATTCTCGCTTTTACCTCCCTCCTTTCTCGCTGCCTCCTCGGCTCCCTCCCTCCTGTCTTCGTCCCCTTCTCTCCATCTTCAGTCCCTCCTCACCTAAAGGGAACCTCTGCCTGGAGGAGGTAGGGGAAGCTAGGGGAAGCTATCAAAGATCAACTTTGAGATGTTCTTTTTTTTTTTCCCCCTTTGGTTGGTTCAGATGGGGTTTTTACAGGAAAAACAATTTATTGGATGAAAGGGGAGAAAAGTATTGCAGGCAGGAGAAACAGCATGTGCAGGTGCGAGGAACAGCATATACAGACATAGGAATAGCTTGTACAGGTGTGAGGAACAGCATGTACAGGCAGGAGGAACAGCATGTGCAGACAGGAGGAACAGCATGTACAGGCAGAAGGAACAGCCTGTGTGGGCGTGAGGAACAGCATGTACAGGCAGGAGGAACAGCATGTGCAGACAGAAGGAATAGCATGTGCAGCAGGAGGAACAGCATGTGCAGCAGGAGGAACAGCATGTGTAGGTGTGAGGAACAGCATGTACAGACAGGAAGAACAGCATGTGCAGCAGGAGGAATAGCATGTGTGGGTGTGAGGAACAGCATGTACAGACAGGAGGAAAAGCATGTGCCGCAGGAGGAACAGCACACTCAGGCAGGAAGAACAGCATGCTCAGGCAGGAGGAACAGCATGTGCAGCAGGAAGAACACCATGCGTGGGTGTGAGGAACAACATGTGCAGGCAAGAGGAACAGCATGTGTAGGCAGGAGGAATAGCATGTACAGGCAAGAGGAACAGCCTGTGCAGGCAAGAGGAACAGTATGTGAAGGCAGGAGGAACAGCATGTGCAGGCAAGAGGAACAGAATGCTCAGGCAGGAGGAACATCATATGCAGGCAGGAGGAACAGCATGTGCAGGCAGGAGGAACATCATATGCAGGCAGGAAGAACAGCATGTACAGGCAAGAGAAACAGCATGTGAAGGCAAGAGGAATAGCATGTGAAGGCAAGAGGAACAGCATGTGAAAGCAGGAGGAACAGCATGTGCAGCAGGAGGGACAGCATGCACAAAGACACAAATATATGAAATGAAATGGTGAGTGTCTGATGTTACCCAAATATGGAGTTTCTACTGAATTAAATACTGTGGGGGCTAGTGCTTGGAGGATTTAATTTTTTTTCTTCTTGCCAAGTTTACCACTAAGTATTTTATAGATTTTTACCAATGAGAATGGGATGTTTTCTTTCCATTTCCATTTCTGGGAATGGGACTAGTATAGAGAAAAGGCTATTGTATTACAATGTATTTTTTTTCTAGTTAGAATTTCTTGAGCTTTACAGATATGTAATCATGTCAGAGGAAAAGTGAAGATAACTTCCTTCTAACATTTAGAAAAATTATATACTCTTCCTGACATATTGCATTTGACAGACTTTCTAACACAATGTCAATAATGATGATAACAGTCATGCTTAATTTTGTTCCTGATTTTAATTAAAATAATGAGCATTTCATCATTTCGAATGATACTTGCCACTATTTTTGGTATGTTTATAATATTAGGAGCTTAATTCTTAGTTTCCATCAAGTTTTTATTAGTAATAATTGCTTGATTCTACTTTTTGCTTTTCTGTCATTTACTGACATGCTCGTATGGTTTTTCCTTTACTTTATTGATGGAATAAATTATGTTCTTAGATATTCTGATAGTGATAACCTAACCATTCCTAACCTGCTATAAGAAATCCTATTTGTCACTAAATCCTACCCCTGAAAGTAATACTACACTATATGTGAACTAACTTGAATTTAAATAAAATCTTTTTTAAAAAGATTATTTATTTATTTATTTGACAGAGAGAGAGAGACAAGCGAGAGAGGGAACACAAGCAGGGGGAGTGGGAGAGGGAGAAGCAGGCTTCCCGCTGAGCAGGGATCCCGATGCGGGGCTCGATCCCAGGACCCTGGGACCATGACCTGAGCCGAAGGCAGATGCTTAACGACTGAGCCACCCAGGCACCCCTTAAATAAAATCTTGAAAGAAAAAAAATTTTTTTTAAATAAATAAACTTCATTCTCTCAAAAAAAAAAAAGGGAAAAAAGAAATCCCCATTTGGTCATGGCATGTTATTAATTTCATACATTGATATATTTGCTAAAAAATTTTAATATATTTTTTACATCTATACTACTTCTTTGCAAATATTTTAATATTGTGGTTCTGATGGCTTGTTGGATTAATGCAGAAGTGTCTGTATTTTATATGGTCTGGAATAGTTGAGGTGATATTGGGATTATTCATTCTTGAAAAGGTAGATAGAACCTGGTGTGAAGCCTTTTGTCCTGGTGACTTGTTCAGTGGGAAAGTGTCAACCAGCTTTCAACTTTTACTTTAGAAATTGCTCTCTTCAACTTTATTATGTCAATTTTAATAATTTATTGTATGAGAGGAAATGATATATTTCTTCTAGGTTTTCAAATATATCAGAGAGAGGTGCATCTAGTATCTATTATAGCTCAGTTAATGTATTTCTTATCTTTGCTCATGTATTCTTTCTCATACCAAATCTTGTACACTTATACTCTTCTTTTTTTTTTTTTTAACATTTTATTTATTTATTTATTTAGAGCACGAGCAGGGAGGGAGAGGGAAAGAGGGGGGAGAGGGAGAGAATCTCAGGCAGACTCTGCTGAGCGTGGAGCCTGATATGGGGTTTGATCTCACGATCCGGAGATCATGACCTGAGCTGAAGTCAAGAATCAAATGCAAACTGAGCCACCCAGGCACCTCTTTATTCTTCTTCTTAACAATGGTCATGAGGAGTTTATACTATTCATCACTTGCATTTTCAAAAAGCTAGCTTTGGATTTAGGACTTACCCTTTGAACTAGTTTTTATCTTGGGTTTCATTAATCCCAGCTGTTATTTAATGTATGCAAGCTCTCTCTTTCATATTAATTATTTCTCCTATCTTATTATAAATAGCACAATGCTAAATATATTCATTTTTTCTTTTTTTGTGTGTGTGTTATAAAGACAAGAATTATTAATTTTAGTTGTTACTATAAATTTTCTTCTTAGGATAGATTTTGCCTTTGTTCTCATAAGTAAGAAACAGACTTATTTTCATGAGTTTTTTTTTTCTCTGATATAGGGTATTTTAGGAGTATATTTCTTAATTTCTGCCTGTTAAGTTGGGAATATCTTTTAATTTAAATTTTATTTCCAATTATTGCTTTAAGATAATGTAGGTTGCCCTAAAATTTTTACTTTTTGAAAGTTAATGTTTTCTTAGTGGTGAAGAGGCAGATGGGTTTTGTAGATATTCTTTGGCCACATAAAAATGCATTCTCTATTCAAATATGAAGTTTTGTCTATTTGACTCTAAAAGAGGTATATTAAAATCTCCCACTTTAACTGTATTTTATTAGGTTCTTTTTGCAGTTCTCAATAATTATCTATTTAGGTACTGTATCTTTTGTTACGTGTAAGCTTATGATTATTATTTATTCTCTTTAACATTTAAAAGTATCCCTCTTTTACCCTACGCGTTTCTTTTAGCCTTAATTCCACCTCATCTGTTTGCATTTCATGTTATCTTTTGGTCTATCCTTTTGCTTTCAATCTTTATATTAAACCTGATTTTAAGTGTATCTAGATTCTGACTTTTAAACCAGTTATTTCCTAGGTGTGGCTCTGTTCTCACCCAGGGCATTTTTTTTTTCCCTTTGTAAGTAAATCGTTCTTCCTGTAAGCCTGAAAGATTTCATCAGCGAAGTTCAGGAATTTTACTGGGATATGTCTAGGGGGAATGACTCTAGATCCCCCACAGTTATATAAATGGAGGAACAGCTTCCTGGAAAGAGGCTGTGATTTGCCCAAGGTCTCATATAAATTAGGGGCTAAACTGGGACTCTGTATGCCCAGTTTGGTGCTCTGGACTGACAGCAGGTCCTTGGCCAGGGGGCCTTAGCCCTGGCCTTAGCAGCCCCTGTTTATGCCTAGTGGGAATTGGTGCTATGTTCCAGAAGAAACATGAGCTGCATATCCTCATCAGCACAAATGGGAAATCCCTTGTAGAAAGAACCATAGCCTTTTCTGAGATATCCGAGCACCCTCTGGGTCAAGGTAGGTCTCATGTAGGAAAAAAGAGTAGTCATATAATGGCAATGATAATTAAACATATGAACTAATGTTTAGTGAGTGACTTATGTGCCAGGCAGTGTTCAAGGATCTTTACAGGGAGGGAGGCGCTAGAGTCTCACAACCATATCGTGCCCATTTAACAAATGAGAAAGTTGAGGATCAGAGAGATTAAGTCATGTGCCAAAGATGCCAGGGCTAACTGGTGGTGGATCCAGGAAAATGTGAGCCTAGGTTGCTGGTCCCTTTTTCTGGGGGATGGTCCCTGGCTACCATCTGGGCACCCATCCTGGCTACCATCTGGGCAAAAATGTGTGTGTGACTGAAGAGGTAAGTTCAATTTCTAGAGGGCTGTGTTTGGGACTCACGGGGCTTACTCTGTACTCATGGAAACAGAGGGTGATCATTGCCCTCCAGACCTCCGCATTAGGGATGCACTCCTGCGCTGGCATCTACAGAATGCCCTGGGCATAGGTGCCCAGGGCGAGAGAGCCAAGTGAATGCCCCTTTTCTAGTCTAGCTGCTCAGACTTTGCCAAGATTTACTTTGGAAACGTGTTCCAGGGGCACCTGGGTGGCTCAGTTGTTAAGCGTCTGCCTTCGGCTCAGTTCATGATCCCAGGGTCCTGGGATCGAGCCCCGCGTCAGGCTCCCTGCTCAGCAGGAAGCCTGCTTCTCCCTCTCCCACTCCCCCTGATTGTGTTCCTGCTCTCGCTGGGTCTCTCTCTCTCTCTGTCAGATAAATAAATAAAAATAAATAAAATCTAAAAAAAAAAGAAAAGAAATGTGTTCCAATTGCTTTCCTAAGGTCTTTTGCTGGCCCAACGCTGAAGTGACCTTTTACAAATTCAAAACCAACTTGGTGGCCCTCGGACGGGGGGCAGGGGAGTGATGAAAGAGGAGGGGGAAACAGAAAAAGCTGTTCTCAGGGAATTCAAGGGAGGAGAGGCCGTGGGGAGAGGGAAGTGGTCCATGGTACACAGCATCTACGTGCAGCAGGCTGATGTCAGGGTGGTGGTCAGTGGCGGGATGGACGTGGCATTTCAGCTGGTAAGAGGAGTGAATGGGAGCTTTTGTGAACGTGAGGAGAGGGGACAGAGATGAAAAGTTCAGCTTTGAAAAGCACTGTGCTCCACATTGGGGATGTCATTGCTGTTTTCAATTAGCTTTGGGGTTCTGGAGCTGGAGACAGTTACCTGTGCCTCATGGGGGACATACCGTGTTTGACAGGTTTTGATCCTGTGACCATCACAACACTACAAATGTGGACGAGTGGGATTTGTTGTGTCTCTACAGACCAAGTGGTCACATCAGTGGTGTGTCTGATGGTCATTCCTCACAGACTCTTGCTTGCTGGATCACACAGAAACATAACGTCAGGAGTGCAAAGAGCTCACTCTGCTGCTAGGAAAACCAGGACACTGATGATTCAGGTACTGAGCGGGGCTGGGGAGGCCGGAATCAGAAGTCCTGGTCTAGAATACCCTTCCTTGATCCATGTGTATCTCTACTTGGACTCCTGCCACAGCCCTCAACTGGCCCCATGCCCTTCCTAGGGGCTGCTTTGTCTTGAACTTGACTCCAAAACCAGATCCTGCCCACTCATGTTAGGCCTCTGGCTGTCCTGCACAGGAAGCTCCCCTTGCTGTGCTCAGACTCAGCCCTGACCCAGTTCCTGGGTGCCACACTTGGATGTCCAGGTGGTTCCTGGGTGCCTCTGAGCACCTGCCGCAGTGGAGCACCTGCTGCCTCCCAGTGGCCATTTGTTGTATTACGTTAGGTAGGAAAAAAGGTCCCCTCTTTGTACAGGGTGGATTTTTGTCTTGGGGGTGGGGGGTGGGGGGCAGGGGGACTGCAGAGAACCGAAGAACTGCTAAGTCAGTCTGCCCTGCTGGCATTTTTGTGCAGTTTTATGAAAAGGATTATTTAATCAGCTGGTATGGAGTTTCTCTTAGGGAAGGAACTGCCTTTGTTTAGGAAAATATCTTGATAGACTCCTTTTGAGTGTGGACTAAGACAGCGAAACAAAGGAAAGTAAGTGATCCTTCCAGGTAACAAACCAATGGGAATTGTGGGGTGAGGACAGCAGAGGATGGAGGACAGGGGAGAGGACAGAGAGGGGAAGAGGTGATCATTGCCCTCCAGACCTCCAGGCCCAAGACTAGAGTGAGACCAGCCAAGTGCCCAGGGGGGGCAAAATTTAAGGAGGTGCTCACTCTCAGGCTCATGCAAGTGCAGAGTCAGTACTAGAGAGTGAGTGCCTCCCATGTTCTGGGTGCCTGGCTGGGCTCATTCTATCCAGTGCAGGGGTGAGCAAGACAGCTGGAGGGGACTCCCTGCAGGCAAATACATCCAAGGACCATCTCCTGGTGGCAGGGGACCAAGGATTTGGAAGAAAACCCCCCTTAAGGGGGTTTTGTAATCAACTTCTGTTTTGTTTTCTGCATAATTCTGTCAAATTCTTTCCCTCCGTTTCCCCAAACCTTCAGTAAAGTCTGTTTACACACAAAGGCTTCATGTGAGAGGTTTGGGGGAAAATGAAGGAAACAGAGCTGTGCTCTGTGTCTGTGTGCAGTGGCAAGGAAAAGGGAGAAGGGAGCAACTACTGGAATCGAGATCTGCAGATGCTCAGGGGCTCAGCAGAACTTGGACTTCGGAGCCAGAATTGCATCAGGAGTCACAGGAGACTTGGGGAAGGTGTAGGGCCTCCCATGGGGCATATGTCCATCTATCTAATATCTCTGTCTCTGTCTCTATCCCTGTCTGTACCCATATCCACATCCATATCTATATCTATAAACTTTTTATTTTGGAGTAAGTTTAGATTTGCAGAAGGGTTGCCAAGATGGTATCAAGAGCTCCCGGGCACTGCTCGCTCAGTTTCCCCGAATGTTAGCATCTTACACAAGCAGGGCACATTTGTCAAAACTCAGAAATTAACATTGGCACATAACAGTTGTTTTTTTTTTTTTTTTTTGGATTTTGCCAGTTTTCCCACTGAAGTGTTGTAGGGTTCAGTCCAGGATCCTGCATGGCATTTAGAGCCAATCATATTTAAATCTGACAGGCAAGTGAGCACAGTTTGGTTTCAGTGGCTTTGGTGTATTAAATGAGAAGGGGGAAAAGGACGTTTTGCTGGGCACAATGGGAGCAGTTTTGTGCAGGAGAACTGGCAGCCCCTGCTCGAAAGCTTTTGCCCACTCCTCCTTTGGACTAATTGGAATCCCTTCCGCCTTTCTTTGACCACACACCTCCTTTCTAAGAAGCCAGGCGCAATAAATGCAACTGTTTTTCCAACACCGTGGCACAGCCCACCTGAGCATTTTAGCAATTTTTTTTTTCTTAGAAATAGCTACTTGCCACCATTTATTGAGCACCTAGTCTGTATCAGGTTACATGCTTTATATGCCTTGTCTCACTGAAACTCGACCGGGAGGCAAGTCATGCTATTGTCCCATTTTATAGATGTGAAAACTGAACCTGAGAGATGGAGTGGCTGGCTCACCCCGGATTACACAATTCTGAGTTCACTACAGAGTGGTGGAGCCAAGGTTCGAACCTAGGGCCCAATCCTGGGAACCGGAGATCAGGCATAACTTAAGCCTACCTCTTCTCGTGTGTGAGCCACACCTGGCAGATTTCGGGCCAGCAGGTGTGGTACCTCGTGTGCTACACTGACGTTGTCACGGTACCTAATTAGACAATTTGGAGCTGGCGAGGTTGCTCTCACCAGCTTTAGGGGCTTTAGGAACGGGGGGGGGGCACATCCTGCTGCATCTTGAGAAGCCCCAGGTGTGGGCGGAGCCTAGACGTGCACCTGCGGGCCATCTGGGTCACAGCCAGACATGCACAGCTGCCGGGGCTGAGGACAGCTTCCCATCCCTCTGAGGGGCGGCGATTATGGAGGACGGTCTGGAACCCCAGGACCAAGATGCTTCCCTTACCGGATTTCCTGGGCCCATCCTTGGTGTATTTGCTGGAAACGATGCTGAGGCGTTTTCCCTTTGGGTCCACGGCGTTCTTGGCGCTTTGCTTTGAGGGCTTGGAGGGGCGCGGGAGAGAAGTTAAACCACGAGGAACAGTTCTTGGCATGGCCTCCTCCGCCCCCAAAATGAGTTGATTTCAAGGGTTTGCTGAAAGGCAGGCAAAGGGGCCAAAGGAGAGGCCGCTCTGGGCCCTGGGGCGGGTGAGGTGAGCAACGATGGTGGCTGGTGGCTGCTCAGCCGCTCCTCACTTTTGGTCCCAGCTATGTCAGAGGGAGGCACCACCACAGGAGCCGCAGCCCTCAGGGGGCAGGGAGGCCCGGGGGTTCTCATCTCTCAGCCCTCATTCCTGAACGGTGGCGGTGGGGGGCAGTGAGAGGAGGAAGACAGGCACCTGGGAAGAAGGACCCTCCGCAGGAGTGCCAGGCTCCACCGGGCCGGCCAGCGTGTGGGGTGGGGGCTGGTGATTCCTTTGGGTGTTAGTATGGGGCAGGCGTGGATTTTAGAGCCTTAAATTTAAAAAATGTAGCCAGGCACTGCGCAGGAGCAGAGGGGGTGCCCCCCCTTAAGGCGGAGAGCCTGCCTTACCTGGTTGGCAAACGCCACCTGACGGTTCCCTCTCTGCTGTTTCAGGAGGTTTTGGTCTTTCTTTCCTTCCTTCCCATTTGTTTTAGGGGCCATTATCCCCTTGGGTTTCTACTTGAAACGACAGAGAGGATTGCCCTGTGACTGCCTGGTGGGCAGAAGCCACCTGCTACCCCACAGAGGGGCGGCGCCCTGGCGAGCGGGCTGCCCCTCCCCACCTCCAGATTTGGCCCCCACTCTGGCACTTCTGTCCCCCCCACAATTGTCCTTCTGCCTCCAGACACACCCTGGTGTAATGTCACACTGCTCCCAGAACAACCTTCTAAACGTCAGGTCTGACCGTCCCTCCCGACCTCAGAACCCACAACGAGCTCCCTATTACCGTCTACACAAGGGCCCCTCTCCCCAGCCTGGTAGGAATTCCTTCCGGCCCCCAAGTGGCCTGGGTAGCTGTGACTCCCCAACCAGGGCCTCCCTCTAGTCTGAAACCACAGGAAGGCTGCCCTTTCTCGGAGTCCAGCCAGGACACTCCCTCTGTCCCCAGAGCTCTCTCCTCTCCCAAGCTCTCCCCATCCTGTCTGTCATCACAGTTCATCCTGCTTTTCCCTTTCCTTGGGTGCTCCCCGTGGCATATGTGGACTTTCTTGTGCACCTGCCTGGCCCCAGGCAGGCAGGGAGGATGCATTCATTAGGGATCTCCAGGGTCCAGCGAGGAGGGGCCCACAGAGGGGCCCCCAGGCCACTTGACCAGGGGTGGGGGTGCTGCAACACCTCAAGGAAAGCTGAATCGACTGGGTCTCCACTTGCAGTGTGCTGCTTGTGGTTGTGGGGGCATGGCGGCTGGGATTGGTCTGCAGGCCAGATGCCTGGTAGGGATCCTGCTCGATTGCTTGCTGGCTGAGCAACCGGGGCTTGGTTTCTTCTTCTGAAGATGGAGGGAAGAGTAGGATCTATCTCCTAGGGTTATTTTGAGAAACTAATGAACCCCTGTGCAGATGCCAGGAGAAGGTAGAGGAGGCCACAGACAGCCCCCCTCCAACCGTCTACACCAAAGGGCGCCCCCCCCCCACCACCTGTGCTGTCTGAGACCTGCCATGGAATCACAGGAGCTTCTTTTAAAATCCAGCTACCTCTGGGAAGGATAATGATGCTTTAAGATTTCATTGTATTTTCTATTTTTTTAAAGATTTTTAAATTTTAATTTATTTGAGAGAGAGAGAGCTCAAGACCGCAAGAGCAGGGGGGAGGGAGAAGCGGACTCTCCGCTGACCAGGGAGCCCAATGCAGGGCTCCATCCCAGGGCCCTGGGATCATGACCTGAGCCCAAGGCAGAGGTGTAACTGACGGAGCCACCCAGGTGCCCCTTCATTGTATTTTCAATTTAAATTTGTTCCTTTCCTGAGTCCAAAATTATTTCCAGTAAAAGCCACATTAAAGGTAAAGCTGTGAAAACATTATTAGAATATGATCTTCATGAGAAGAGATGCATATTAATCATAGAAGTGAATCTAGATTTCTGTGATTGATATTGAGTTCTGAGCGACCCAGCAGTTGAAATGGGAGGCAGGCGGTAGCCTTTCCATAAATCATTAGCACCTGGATGTAAAATATGTTTATCAGATGTGTTTTGGTATGTTTGATGGAACTGGCACTCCAGATCTTTCTGAATATAAATGATAAGTAAGCATATACACAGATGGGAACTCTTTGGAAAGGCAGGGGGCCCCGCAGTGGTCAGAGCAGAGAAAGTGGAGGTGACTATGGAAAGTTGACCTGACAAAGCTCCTGAGCTTGAGAACAGGATAAATCTGACTGGGAGCCCTGGCTTGGCGCTTCATTAATTCTGTGAGCTCAAGGACATGACTTCTCTGCCCCTCACTCAGCTTCCTTATTACCTCCCGTGAGCTGGGGGCTAAGAATGATGCCCCCCCTGTAGGCCCTGCTGGGAGCTGTTGACAAGATAATTCATGTGTGATGCTGAGCACAGGGCCTGGCACATAGTAAATGCTTAATAAACATTAGCATTGTCATTAGTGATGCCATTTTTCACTCATTTTTCTTTGGGGGCTGGGGAATTCAAGATCAGGTGGTATCCTCTACAGAGACCACTTTCTAAGGACATGGCTTGATTTTCCCATAGATGATGGGCCTGGGGGATTTCTGGGAGAAACTGAGACAAAACTGGTTGCCATAGTTCCTGGAGAAAGAGGGAAGGGTGGTGCTATACACTAAATGTTTGTGTCCCCTCCCACCCCAATTCCTATGTTGAAATTCTAACTTGCAATGTGATGGTATTAGGAGGGGAGTTTTTGGGAGGTGATTAGATCATGAGGGTGGAGCCTTTGCGAATGGGATTCGTGACCTTATGAAAGAGACCATAGAGAGGTCTCCCCTCTCTTCCTTCCTGTGAGGACACAGCAAGAAGGTGGCCGTCTATGAAGAAGGAGGTGGGCCCTAATGAGACACCAAATCTGCCAGCACCTTGATCTTGGGCTTCCTAGCCTCTAAACTGGGAGAAATTAATTTCTGCTGTTCATAAGCCACCCAATCTATGGTGTTCTGTTACAGCAGCCCCAAAGGACTAAGACCTGTGGATGGGAACTAGTTGTGATACAGGGTAGAAAGGAGGAGGTATGTTAGTAGGGGTCCCAGTGGGATAGTAGCATTGGAGACTGAATGCCCTTTGACCCTGGAGCCATCGTCAGGAAGGAAGTGTCTGGGGACAGTGGGGAGGACCCATTCTGCCACCACCGAGATCTTAGAAGTTATTGCCCCTAAGTTCTTCTGGAACCTGATCAAGACAGCCTTAATGCTCCCCTCATCTTGATTAAACTCCTGATAGATTCCTTCCTGGCTCTAGGCCCATGACCTCTCTTTTCTTTTCTTTTTTTTTTTTTTTTAAAAGATCTTATTTATTTATTTGACAGAGAGAGACACAGCGAGAGAGGGAACACAAGCAGGGGGAGTGGGAGAGGGAGAAGCAGGCTTCCCCGGAGCAGGGAGCCCAACGCAGGGCTCGATCCCATGACCCCGGGATCATGACCTGAGCCGAAGGCAGACGCTTAACGACTGAGCCACCCAAGTGCCCCTCTTTTCTTTAAACAAAAAACCTGGCACTTGTAAATTCTTTTCCTGCCCCTTTGAGATGTAAATCTTCTCCTAGCCTCTTGCTAGTTTTATAATCCAGGAACCTTTTTTTTCTCAAGGACCAGGAAGCCATCCCTTTGAAATGTAATCATCAGGGGGCGTCTGGGTGGCTCCGTCGGTTAAGGGTTAAGCATCTGCCTTCCACTCAGGTCATGATCTTGGGGGTCCTGGGATCAAGCCTTCATGTCGTCGGGCTCTCTGCTCATGGGGGAGTCTGTTTCTCCCTCTCCCTCTGACCCTCCCTCTGCTCATGCTGTCTCTCAAATAAATAAATAAATAAATAAAACATTAAAAAAAAAAAAGAAGTGTAATCATCCAGAAAGGTAGCACCCCGTCCTCCCAGTCTCTGTGGGAAGGTAGGAGCCTAACTACTTGAGTGAAAATTGGCAAACACAGCCGGCCTAACTACCTGGACAACTTCCCCTCTTTCCCGGAGGATTTTTCTGCTAGTTCACTCCCTTGCTTTAAAACTCCTCCCACCTTCTGTTTTCTGGGAGTCAAGTTCAGTCTCTCCCCTGCTGGAGTAGTCTTGAGTTCAGCTGCCTTGCAGTTTTGCTGGAACAGCCCATACTTGGAGAGCACGTACTTGCTTTTGCTTCCCCTGCCTCCGCTCCAGCCACTCCAGCACCCGCGTGAGGTCGGACATCCGCCTCTCCTCGGCCGTCCTCCACGTGGACTTCCTCTCTGTGGGCATTGCATCCTTTAGGTGCTCTGATTCCTCTGTCATTTTGGAGTCCTGGTTGTGCGCTGGGTGGGAAGGTGGCGCACTTTGGCTTTGTTGATCCCTCTGTCTCTAGTAGCTGGCCTGGAGAACTTCAGTTGGCAGGGTGTGGCCTTTAGGAGGTGGACATAAAAGGCAGAGGTAGGCCAGGAGCTGGGATGTTGGCCTCCAAGGGTGGGAGGTCTGCAGGGTGATTGTGAGGTCACTGTCAGGCTGGCCTGTGGGGGCAGAGTGGGGCGCAACATCAGCTTCTGCACACGGCCACAGCCCCTCTGTAGGCACTGTCCCTTGTCTGGACCCCCCCATGGCCTCCCTTAGGGGCTCTCCATCTCCACTTCCATAGAGCTCTTAAACAAAGGTCACAGAGCTCCCTTTCTCAAAAAACTTTAGTGGCTCCCTGCAGCCAATAAAAAATCTAAATTCCTTAGTTTGGTATCCAGGCCTTCTACAATGTACTCTAATTAGAATAAAGCTTTTATAGCCTCAATAACTTTTATGTTCACTGACCAGATAGTTATCAGATACCTACTATGTACCAGGCATGGTCCTGGGGACATAATGCAAAATAACATAGCTGGACCTCCTAAAACAGATGGGCTAGTGGGAAAGACAAAGCAGCAGTCAAATTACTCTATGAATCCATAATGGCAAGTGAAAATGAGGGCTCTGAAGGAAAGAAATGTAATTCTGAAGTAGACAAAACAAAAGAACTAGATTTGGATGGGGGTGAGTGGGTCACCACTCAAGCTAGGAGCTAAAGGGTAAGTAGGTCTCAGTGGAGCTCTGGAACAGAGGGATGAGCATGTGCAAAGGCCCTGTGGCAGGATGAAAGCACAGCAGACTTGAGGACTAACAGAAGGGCAAAGTCTAGAGTACCGTAGTGAGAAATGATGCTGGTGAGGTGGGCAAAGACCAGACAAGACAGGACCTTAGAAGTCACAGGTTTGCTCAAATTGGGAAAGGGGAAAACAAAGGGATTTAAAAAGAGGGGAAGGAGTGGTATGATCAAGCTTCCTTTTTGTTTCAGTAAACTTTTATTGAAGGAAACTATCTATACAGAAATGTGCCAGAATCACCAGTGAAGACACCTGTGTAACCAGTGTCCTCAGAACTCCTCCTTATGGCTCCTGCTGGTCACGGTCGCCCTCCAAGAGTAAACACTATCTTAACTTCTAATCTCATAGGTTTGTTTTGTCTGTTAGAGTTTTATATAAATGGAATTATATACATGTAGTCTTTTGTATCTGGCTTCATTCATTTTACAAATATATTTGCAGGGTTTTAGCAATGAATTCTACCAGTCTTTGTGCATGTGGAAATGTCTATATTTTACCTTCATTTTTGGAGAAAGATTTGCTGGATAGTAGAATTCTTGGTTAACAATCCCCTCCCTCCCAGCATTCTGTATATAGCATTTCCCTGCCTTCTGCTCTCCATTGTTTTGAATGGGAAGTGAGCTGTTAATCATATTGTCACTCCCCTGTACATGTGAGTCATTTTTCTTTTGCTGAATTTTTCTGTCTATTGTCTTTTAAATGTTTACTATGGGGCACCTGGGTGGCTCATTTGGTTAAGACTCTGCCTCCAGCTCAGGTCATGATCCCAGGGTCCTGGGATCGAGTCCCACATCAGGCTGCCTGCTCAGTGGTGGGTCTGCTTCTCCCTCTCCTTCTGCCCTTCCGCTCTGCTCATGCCTCTCTCTCTCTCAAAATAAATAAATAATATCTTAAAAAATGTTTACTATGGTGTGTCTGGGTGTTGATCTCTTTGTATTAATTCTCCTTGAGGCTTGTTGAACTTTTGGGATATGTATTTAATGTTTTCTATCAGATTCTGGAAGATCTTGGCTATTGTTTTTCCCATTATTTTTTTGTGTTTGTTTCTCTTTCTATTTCTGGGACCCTCATTACACATCTGTTGACATGCTTAACGTTATCCCACTGGGCTCTAAAGTTGTCTTTTTTTTTAAGATGTATTTTTTAATTTACTTGAGAGAGAGTGTGAGTATGAGTCAGGGGAGGGGCAGGGGGAGAGAATCTTCAAGCAGACTCCCCACTGAGTGTGGACCCCCCCCCCCCGCAACTTGGGGCTTCATCTCACGACCCCGAGATCATGACCTGAGCTGAAACCAAGAGTAGGTCGCTCAACTGACTGAGCCACCCAGGCACCCCTGGGCTCTGAAGTTTTGTTCATTTTTCTTCAATCATTCCCCTGTTCTCAGATTGGATAATTTCTATCAACCTTTCTCCAAGTTTGCTAATTCTTTCCTCAGCCATATATAATTTTTTGTTGAATCTTTATGGTACAATTTTCATTTCAATTGTACTTTTCAACCCCAGAATTTCTCTTTTTTTAAAAAATAATTTTTGTCTCCTTATTTAGAATTTCTGTTGATTCATTGTTGTCATACTTTCATTTAACATTTTAAACATCATTTATTTTAGTTCTTTGGCCATATTTATAGTAGCTATTTGAGGTCTTTGCTAAATCCAACATCTGGGAATGCTCAGAGACAGTGTCTACTGACAGATGTTTTCCTGAGCACGTGCCAGATTTTCCTGTTTCTTTGCATATCTTGTAATTTGTTTGTTGAAAACTGGACATTAAAAAAATATTGTAGCAACTTTGGATTCTGATTCCTGCCAGGTTTATCATTGCTGCTTTTTTTTTCCCATGTGTTTATTTGTGTAATAACTTACCCAGGCTCTATGAATCAGACAATTCCAGTCTGGGAATCCTGTCTTCCTAATGATGTGAAACCACTGAAGTTTCCAATTAAATTTTTTGTATTTTTGTTTTTATATTAAGTCTGGCTTCCTAAGCATTGTTTCCGTGTCCGCATGTCTGAGTGGACTGAGACTGTGCTCAAATATGCAAATGAGTAAACTGTCTGTCCTCTGGAATCTGTGTGTGGGTAGGGGAGCTGTGTCAGTTATCCTATTGCAGCATAACAAATCATCCCAAAGCTTAGTGGCTTCAAACAAAAACATTTATTTTTGCACAGTTTCCATGGGTCAGAATTCTGGTCAGGGTGTTGGCCAGGTTGCAGTCATCTGAAGGCTTGACTGGGGCAGGGTCTACCTCCAAGTTCCTGATCTGGTTGTTGGCAGGACTGGGTTGCTTGCAGGTCATTGAACTGAGTTTATCCTTCACTGGTGTTGGCAGAAGGCCACCTTCAGTTTCTTGTGACCTACAACTCTTCATAGGGAAGCCCGCAACATGGCAGCTTGCTTCATCAGAGTAGCAAGGGAGAAGAACCAGAGAGAGAATGAGGGCAAGGCAGAAGTCATTCTTTTATAACCTAGCCTTGGAAGTGACACCCATCACCTCTGCCATGTTCAGTTTATTAGAAGTGGGCCACTATGTGCAGGCCTCACCCAAAGTGAGGCTCACATAAGGATCCTAGGAAATGAGGATCACTCGGAGACATTTTAGAAGCAGCTGATAGCAAGAGCACACTCAAAATTCAGGCCATTTTCATGTGTTTCCTATGGTTTACTTTCTGCTGGATTCCTTCTCATCTTTGCACCCATGCACAGCTTAGGGGTTGGCCAGGAGTGTGTGGCTGGATGGGGTCTTCTCTAATTTCCAGAGAGCATGCATGTAGCTTTAGCCAGGGATATATTTGCCCAACCACAACTGGCAACCTCAGTCTGCTGGAGCTGTTGGCCCTCCTGATTTTCTGCCTTGGAGATTTTCATTTAAACCTACGAGGCTGCCAAGTGTGGGTGCTGCTTACTGCCCCAGATCCAGAGCAGAGAAAATTCTCCACACTAGTGGAAGCTCTCTGCTGGGAGCTGGGAGGGGAGAATGGGAGCAGCTTTAGGGGAGAATGCCACAGATTCTCACTGTTATTGCCCAAATTTCTAGCTTTCAAGCACAAATACTGCTCCCATTGTGGTATGCCTCTGGTTGATATCCAGAGTGCTACATGGCTGTTTTGATCAATTTTGTCCAGCTTTATAATTGCTTTTAGGGAAGAGGATTTACTATCTTCCTTCTCAGCCATAGGCAGAGGTCCCCTGCCAATATACCCTTTATATATTTTGTAAGACCCTGCTATCATGACATAAAATCAAATATAACAGCCTATATGCATACATGTTTTTTAAAATTTACTGTAATCCCCCTAATATAAAGGAGAAATTTTTAAAAAATATACAGTCTCCCTTTGGGTCTATCTCAATATTTTAATTCTTGGTCACAACTAAAGTAGAAGGCAATCCTCCAAGTTTTCCAAATGCCTCTTAGGGAATGGAACAACCCCACTAAGAACCAGTGACATAATTAATTGTAATCAATCAAGGGTGGTTGGGATGGGTGGGAGAAATATAGAGTCACATGGTCTGTCTCCATGAAGCAGGGGCTGTGGGGGGTGTGTGGGAGGCAATGATAAATAGGCATCAATATCATTTTAAGAGACTGGAGGTCAGGACACCCAGGACACCCAAGACCCAGAGGATCATCTCATGGGACAGGAGAAAGTTCAAATCAGGGAATAGTTATGGATGTGTCTCTGGAGCCTAGCAGTGTGCTGGGCAGTGAGGGAGGGGGACACAGAAATCAAGTAGAATCAGTCCCTGCCTTCATGGAGCTTATTGTTTCCTTGGGGAGACACCTGCAAAGCCTAGCGGGCACAGTCTTATCTCCCAAGAGCCCTCCACGCTACCCCTTGTGGTTTGGGTGAGTAAACACCACTCCAGTGTGAGAGAAGGGATCAGGTTGGTGAAGGCCAATCAATACCCTGCATTCCCCAGGCTGGATGACTGAAGCAAGAGGGGCCCAATCGGCATAGAATTGGGAGCTTCTGCTGGGAATGTGAGGAAAAAGCCTCCCCTGTGAATGGTGGGGGCATTTGGATGTGAAGCCCAGAATGGCGGGGGTCATTTTGCTCTGATGAGGGAGGGAAGCTATGGCGAACATGAAAGCCATTCAAAGAGCAAGGCAGAGCCAAGGGACTCACCGACAAACTGAGCCAGTCAGTGTCTGAGCTTTTCAGACCTTTCATGAGCCTCAGTTGTGTTTTCTCTTACGTGCAATACAAACCTTTCGTGTGATAGAAATAGCTAATATAGGGGAGATGGTAAGGGTACAGGGGTGACATCACAACAATGTGCTGCCGGAGCACAAGGGAGGGCACGGTGAAGTCTGCCGGCGGTGGGGGTGGGGGCTGTCAGAGGAGACTCTGCCGAGAGCGCAGTGGAGCTGGGTCTTGAAGGAATCAGAGGCTCCGGCAACAGGGAATCCCATTCCACCTGGGGGGAACAGCAGCTGCCAAGGCATGCAGGTGTGCAGGGAGGAGGAAACAGCCTGTGCGTCTAAAGGGTGGAGGCATGGGGACAGGGAGTGGAGAATTAGCGCAGAGCCAGAGAACAAAGGTGTTGAAATGCTTTGCTGCTTTAGAGAGCTCGTTCATGTGGGCGCCTGCGTGGCTCAGTTGGTTAAGTGTCTGCCTTTGGCTCAGGTCATGATCCCGGGGTCCTGGAATCGAGTCCCACCTCAGGCTTCCCTTGCTCTGCGGGGAGCCTGTTTCTCCTTCTCCTTCTACCTGCCGCTCCCCCTGCTTGTGCTCTCTGTCAAATAAATAAAATCTTGGAAAAAAAAAAAAACACCTCCTTCATTCATTCAACAAGAGGCTCTTGAATGCTTCCAACGGGCTGGGTACGTCTGAGTAATGTGTGCAGAAACCGGGGCAGGTGGAGAGGAGAGTGGGCGGGCCGAGCCAGAGAAACACGGAGAAAAATTCCATGCGTATATATGGGCAACATCAAATAGAGCACTGTTGCTGGCAGACTGGGATCCTGAGGCCCGAGTAGGGCCTGGGGTTGGGTTGCGAGAAAAGAACGAAGCCTTTGGGGATATTAAGGGTAGAGTGGGGGACAGTGTTTCCCCCACCCCCATCACCAAGTGGTACTTACTGAGGTGAACTGCAAATTGAGGAAACCTCCAGTGTTAAGAAAGGTTTGAACACATGTCCAACCTCATAGGCTCAGGCTGCAGGGATATATGCAGGTAAGATCATCGGGTTTTTCCACTTGGTGCTGCATGGTCTCGTAGACATGGGCTAGCTGTCTTTTTTTTCTTTGCCCTCCTTTCTGGCGTTTGAATACCCAGTATCATGGCAATACTCAAGGGCCATTTAAAGTATATATATATAATCTTATTAGCAAAAACTGTTTCCCTGTGGCTGGTCTAAGTTCCAGAGAACAGCCATTGGTCCCCAGTCTTGGCAGGGTGTCTTCGGAGGGTGGCTCTGATTCTCAGAACGCCACATCTGCCCTAGTTTTCCAGGACACTCCAAGCAAATGTCTCAATTAGGCCGCAGGATGGATGTGCTGTGGAGTGGGCTGTGATTTACATATTCCAAGCCCTGCAGTCTCCTTTGTCCTGAGAACGTCCTTCCTTCGCTCTGCAGGGCCCCAGGGAGGCTGCCAGAGCTTTCCAGGGGTCAGGCCTCAGGGCTGGATGGCTCTGAGGGTGATGTAGAGCATGGAGCAGCATGGGGCTGGGCAGACTTGGCTGATTAGGGAGCCAGAGGCCCAGTTAGGAGGCCCACCTGGCTCTGCTTCTTCTGGCTGTGTGACCTTGGGTTTGCTGTTTGGCCTCTGTATACAGTCTTAACAGCGACTAGGACTCAGTGAGGGGATGCAGACTGGTGCAGGTGATTTTCGGCCCGCAGATGTGTTTTATTCAGCCTGCACATGTATTTTAGAAATCCGGCCATGTCATAAACAAATCCAGATGTCTGATTTGCTTAATAAATGAATGATGTGGTATGACAGGGCTAGCATCTTCCCCCTTGCGATGGATGCACATGAGATGTCATGTGCAGAACCCACGTGCGTCAGGCCCTTCCTGCATTCTCCTTCCTCCACCCTCATCACTGGAGGTCTCTGGTCCTGCACCGGGGGGCGTAACCCTCCTCATGCCTCAGCATCTTTTGCAAGGGCTCCCGTGGGGGCGGCGTTTGCCTCCGCGGACATTTAGCAATGTCTGGAGATATTTTTAGTCGTGACAGAGGTGGTACTACTGACAACTAGCACGGAGAGGCCGGCCATGCTGCTGAACACCCTAGAGCGCAGAGGACAGCCCCTGCAACGAAGGCTTAGTCAACCCCAAACGTCAATAGCGCTAACATTGGGGAATCCTGGTCTATCGGGCAACACAGACATGCGAACAAACGGTCAAAATTAAATGTAATAAGGCTATAATAGAAATAATAGAAATAATAGAAATAATAGAAACCAGAATTAGTTGGAAGCCCAGAGGTGGGAGGGAACAACTGAATCAGAGAGGAGCAAGGGAACTCCCCATTTGGAGAAGCGACAACAGTGCTATCCTGTTCATGCCCCGTGCAAGCTCCCTGTATGCAGTTGGCTCTCCCAGGATGCGAGTACTGCTGCTGTTCAGGCTCCATCTGCTCTTGGTAGTTTCATTTGTACCCCTGGATCCAGCCATGACTGAAGTCTCATACTCTCTGGTTTATGGCACTGATAGGTTTGTTTTCTATTCCTTACACTTATTTGAGTTGAGTTACTTTTAATCTATAGATAGACACCACCGCCACACTTGCACACTCACAGATCTTGTGCAGACGTCCCTTTCACCCTTACACACCTGCTGGCGCCCCCCCCCCCCAACTGACGGCTGCCTTCTCTTCTCCTTACTGTGGCTGGCGGCTTTTGGCTGCAGAAGTGGTGGTAGCTGCCGACCCTGCCGCATCAACGTATCCAAGCATCAGTTGTGTGATTGAAGTGTTCCATCAGCTTGGACTGGGGGACCCAGGAGCTGATGTGGTTCGTGGAACAGCTGCTCGTGCAGGGCTGGCGGTTAATTAAAAGTCCCATGCACTTAGTGATTAACTAATCGCAGCATGATGGCAGTCGGTGACGGTGCGGCGAATTCTCTGCTGGAGTCAGCTGAGAAGCTCCGAATGTCTGCCTTTGGGCAGCGGCGGCAGCAGGAGGCCTGGGTGGCCCCAGTGTGGCCGTCCCAAGCAGGTTGCAGAGCAGATTCCCAGCTGTCTCTCCTGCCTAAAGCCTCTAGGAGAAACAGCTGAAAAGGGGACGCGGGTGGAGGGTGAAGGCGTGGAGATCCCTGTGGGGGTGGGTGGTGACGGGGGTGCAGGGTGGGGCTGGAAGGGAGCAGAAGCTGTCAAGATTCTGGAGCCGCTCTGGGGTTGGGGGGCTGAGGGGATCTCAGGAAGGTGGGGGACTGGGCAGGGTCCCGGGATAGCTCGGTGGTGTGGGGGATGCCAAACCCTCCTTCATTTCAGGGCAGTGGGGTACCTGGTTAGGTGCGCCGTAGAGCCAGACCACTAAATCATAGCCCTGCCACTTATAGCCCCTGTGACCATGGACATGATTTTCAACCTCTCTGCCCCCTTGTCCTTCCCTGTAAACTCTGGGATTAATAACCATGCCTACACCTCCCTCCCTCCCCCAGGGCTGTGGCGAGGATTAATCCATGTGAAGGTTTCCTAACACAATAAGCACGTGAAAAATACTAACCATTAGCTTGCAAAGCAGAGGGCTACTTCCTCTGGGAGAGATACAAAGGGCCAATACCCTGAGAAGTGACTCTGGCACTCCCTTTCCCCCATCTCCCCTAGGAGAAGCTGCGGGGGCCTTGGGGCAGGAGGCTGGGCGGCACTGAAAGGCAGGCTAGAACTGTATCCATGCTACGCTCTGCGTAGGTGGGACACAGGTGGGACTCAGAGCAGCTCCAGGGGTGTCTCCCTGCAGTGCCCAGAGCTGGGCCCCCCGGAGCTGCCTCTTTACCCTCTCTGTCATGCTCCTGGGCCCAGCCCCTGCTCCTGACTCTGACCCTGCTCATCACAGTGACCCTCCAGGACTGCAAGTACCTGAGACTTCTTTAATGTTGGCCCCAGATGCCCCACTACCCCAGAGGAGAAGCTCCTATGTCCTCACCGGGCTTTCATGCCCCCTGCCCCCATCTGCTCCAACTTATCTTTCCAGTTCTCTCTCTCATTATCTCCATGTTGCCCAAGGTCCTCACTGCTGCCACGCCCTTGGCTGGCTCCATTCCTGCTGACCAGTGCTTTCTCTACCCCCCTCCCCCTCGGATTCCAGAGTACAGCCAGCAGGGAGGATGCCCACTCCCACCTGCATCTTGCTCTGGTGGCACTGCTGTCAAGTGGGCCTGGGGGTGCCCAGGTAGAGCGCCGTCCTTCAGGGGCCCTGGAGGGCCTCACTGAGAAGGTGTTGCTGGAACTCACACCCAAAGGATGGACAAGAGCAGCGAGCCTCGTGTGGCTCTGGGAGGGGTCCCGCGCTGGGAAGGGGCCGGGGGTGCCTGTGCAGCCGGGACAAGGTAGAGGAGGCTGGAGTGAGTGGCCAGTAACAGGAGACCAGGCAGCTGCTGGGCAGCGGGGGCTCACAGCCGGTGGGTCGTCTTTCACTGGGGCGGGGTGCTGCCGCCCGGCTGGCCATCCTAAGGCCCGTGAGAGTCCACATGGGGAGGCTGGTTCCCAGAAACAGATCTGCATCCAGGACTCCTATGAAAGCGATTAATCAGAAATGCCAGAGAAGAGGAGTAGGGGCTGAGGAGCGGTCAGCACAAGGAGAGCCTGGCCCTGAGGGAGGCAGGCGGGTCAGTGCGGCAGCTCCAGGGCTGGTGGCCTACGTCCTCTGGGAACCCCCGAACCCCTGAGTCTCCCTGGTGGGTTATCAGGCAGGCACTTGGGTTGGGGGCTCCAACAACTGTGGCTAACCGGAACCAAGTAGGCATCTGTTGGGAGGATCTGGAGGAGCTCTCAGTATAGGAGGGAAAGGTGGAAAATTAGGTCTTAGGGAGCCTGCAAGGCAGGCGGAAAGCCAAGCGGTCTGCCTGCTGGGGCTTTGTCATCTGTGAGTCCCTCTGCATGAGCTGACTGGCTGGGCCACCATTGTTACATAATCACCCCTCTGCTGAGGGGTGGGGTGGGACCCTTGACTGAGGACTCAGAGTGTGTCCTATGAAGAGGGATGGCTCTCCAAAGCAATACTGGGGTACTAGGATCAGAAGAGAGGAGTGGCTATTGAGTGAACAAAACCAACAGTGTCTCCTCCCCTGAGCCATGTCCAGGTTTCTGGGAGGGGCATGTATTGTCCACATCTACGGACACATCTGGGAGGAAGGGCAGGTCGGACCCCCAGGAAGATGCTCTCCCTCTACCCCAACATCTGTCCAGGTCCTCCTCTAAGGGGCCAGCCCACAGCTGGGAAATGGTCAGCAGATGAATGTCCCTTCGCATTGCCCCCAAGTCTACCACTAAGCGCCCAAGTGTCTGGAATGTTCTCCGAAGTCTGAGGAATGTTTAAGGTGGGCCATAGAGGATCTCTGGCGGCTGTGTGACCATGGGCAAGCCTCAGTCCCCTCTGAACCTCTGTCTCCTCGTGGGAATAAGGAGCAAAGAAGGAAAAGTGCTTGGAGAAACTACTCATGACTGCTTTTGTCTCTGGTCGACTTAGGAGGAAGGTGCCTGTTTGCCTCCTGACTATCAGCTCCCCTCATGTCCCCATCGCTCCTCCAGTGTCCACCCCTGCCTTCTGCCAGCCTTCCCCCCCTTGGGGCTCAGACCTGTGCCCATGTTCCTGCTGAAGGTGCCACGTTGGGAGCCTTTCCCAGGGTCTTGTCCCTTCTCCCCAGTCTGGAGAGGAGACGTGCTGGGCAGTCCAGTCAGCAGAGCGGGGTAGGTGGTGAGGTGGCCCCAGGGTGGGGAGTGGTGGTGATGGAGTGAGGGCTGGGAGGGTGGGGGCAGGTCCTCAGCCACTTCCTGATATGCAGGTCCCCTCGGCCATGCTCTGAATAGACAACATTCAGGTCACATTCCCTATAGCAAAATCTGAGGGACCTGATTTCTCAGCCAGAATTGCTGGAAATTAAGCAAATATCTGGGGCTTGGAGATGATCATTGATTTGTGGGGGAGTTCTTGGTTTTAACAGATTGGCCACTTACCAGATGATATAAACAAGTACCTTGTCTTAACTCTGGCCGCTATAACAAAAATACTATAGACTGGCTGGCTTAAAGAACAGAAAGGTATCTCTCACAGTTCCGGAGGCTGGAAGTCCGAGATCAGAGTGCCTGCCTGTTCGAGTTCTGGTGAGAACCCTCTTGCTGGTCTGCAGACGGCCACCTTCTTGCTATGTCCTGACATAGCGGAGAGCAGAGAGAGGAAGTAAGCTCTCTTGTGTTCTTCTTATAAGGACACTAATCCCATCATGACCCCATTACCTCCCCAAAGGCCCCACCTCCTAATGCCATCACATTGGGGGTTAGGATTTCAACATATGAATTTGGGGTAGGGACACAAACATTCAGTCTGTAACCTCTTACAGTTTACAGAATGCATTCGTGTTCATTTTCTCACTTGGCTTTACCTGCATTTTACAGAAATGAAACTTAAAGCATGGGAGGTCAAGAGACTTGCCCCAGTTCACACACCAGTGACTTAAGCTTGATAGAAGTTTCTCTCTCACTTACAGAAGTGTGCAAGTAGATGGCCCAGGGCAGGCCCTTGGGCCCAGCTGTATTACCGCCCAGCTGGCCATCATATAGGCTCTGAAGCACCAAGTAGGGAGGGAGCAGTGTTCTAGGCTGGGTTCCCAGAAAGACCTTGCATCCAGGACTCCTGTGAAAATAATTCATTAGGAAGTGTTTCTGAAATGACCAGTAGGGGCTGGGGGAGTGATCTACATGGAGAGAGAGGGCTTGTCCTGTGGAGAGGGAGGCTGGGTGAGCTCACCCGCCCAGGGCTTGTGGCCAATGTCCTACTGGGAACTGAACCTCTCAGAACTAAGCAGATGGGCGGTCCAGGGCTGCTCTGGCCCTGCCCAGGTCAGAGATCCAGCCTCCTTTTATCCTGGGCTCTGCCAGCCTCCAAGATGACAGCACAGGCTCCAGCCATCATGCCTGTCCTTCCAGCCAACAGGAAGGAGGAGAGAAGTAGAAAGGGGGTGCCACTCTTTATAAGGACACATCTTCAAAGGTGCACATGATGCTCTGGCTTCCAGGTTTTGGGTCACATCTAAAGTCTGTCGGCACATCCAGCTAGCAAGGGAAGCTAGGAAATGAAAGCTTTATTCTAGGCAGCCTGTGCCCAGCTAAATTTGGGTTCTGTTACCGGGCAGGAGGGGGGATGGCTGTTGGGGGGAAAGTAGCAGCCGTTGTCATAGCTGGGGAGTGTGAAGATGGACTTGGCCCCTTTGCCTTCACTATCTGCCCAATAGCCCTAGAGATTTCTCTGCAAGGGAGCAGAAAGCTGTAGCTGTGGGCGAGGGGTCTCCACAAGAGGAAGGGTGGGCTGGGGCTGGGTCCACTGAGGCCCTTATTTGTGGGGTAAGTTTCCACCCAACGAACAGCTGACTCCGGCAGGATGGCCGTGCCCGCCGAGCCCCTGGAAGCACCTCGGGGATGTGCCGGCAGGGGGCGCTGTACTGAATGGAGCCCTTAGCTGGAAGCCAGGGCCTTGGCTTTTGACTTCCTGGCTCACCAATAATCTTCTAGGTGACCTTGAGCAGGCCTGTTAACCTCTAACATCCCCCAGGCTTGGTTCCAATGTCGGTAAGATGAGGACAATGTGAACAATTCAGGGTCAGGCAAGGGTGAGGCAAGAGGCTCTCGACTCAGGCATACAGTTTCAGAGGGTGCCAAAAAACTCGGCAATTAAGATCAATAGCATTTTTTATTATAATACGGTATTTTACGATAATACGGTATATTATTATAATACGGTAAAATATACCGTATGGTAAAGTTTACCATTTTAACCATTTTTAAGTGTTCAGTTTAGTGAGGTTAACTATATTCACACCATCCCCACCGTCCTTCTCTAGAACATTCTCATATTCCCCAAGTGAAACTCTGTCCCCACTAAACACTGACTCCATGTTTCCTGCCCCCCCCCCCCCCCCCCCCAGTCCCTGGCAATCTCCATTCCGCTTTCTGTCTCTGTGACTTGGACTACTCCTGGTACTTCATATAAAGGGAATCACACAGTCTTGGCCTTTTTGTGTCTGGCTTATTTCACTTAGCATGATGTTCTCCAGGTTTGTCTCTATGGAAGTGGGGGTCAGAAATTCCTCCTTTAATTCATTCATTCATTTGAGAGAGAGAGAGAGAGAGCACACACATAAGCTGGGGGAGGGGTAGAGGGAGAGGAGAAAGAAGCAGGCTCTCCGCTGACCAAGGAGCCTAACGCGGGGCTCCATCCCAGGACCCTGGGGTCATGACCTGAGCCGAAGGTAGATGCTTAACTGACTGAGCCACCCAGGCGCCCCTTGAACTTCTGTCTTTTTTAAGGCTGAATTCTATTCCACTGTGGATATATCACCTTTTGTTTATCCACTCATCTATCGATGGCCATGTGGGGTGCTTTCTGCTTTTTGGCTGTTGTGAATAATGCTGCTATGAACATGGGTGTACAGGTACTGTTTCAATCCCAACTTTCACTAACACAGTATTTTATAAAATGAAAACTCATACAAAAAAGTCCATGATGAATAATCTGTCAGAATGTTAAAGACAAGATCAGGACCAGCACTGTGCTGAGCCACACGAGAGTCTGAGGCGAAAGGGAGAGTGGGCAATTTTCATCTGGCATGAGCCTGTTGGTGTTGCCCCTTTAAATAGTGTGCCCCAGGCAAGCGCCTCACCTCCTCATCCTAGGCCAGGCTCTGATGAGGGTGGGAGGAGCCTGGCTGAGCATGCTGGGCCTGGCTGCCTCCTCTCCCCCAGCCACTCTGGGCTGATTTAGGAGCTGGAGTGATGGAGGAGCCTCTAGGTTGGAAAGCTGGAGCTGCAGATTCATCTTAATTAGACCCCTCAGATAACAGTTCTTTTTGAGGCTGAGGTAGCTGACTTATAGAGACAGTCATTGTGTCTTCCTTCCCTTTGAGCTGTTTTGCCAAGTGACAAACCAGGAGACACACATCCCCCCCTAAGGATTGGCCCACAGAGCTGGGTTTGAGACCAATCTAAGGAGACAGGAGATGATGCTCCCGATCCATGACCTGTCAGTCCAGCCAGGGGGGCACCTGGCGCGGCATGCAGGGGCCCGAGTCTGGGTGTGAGCACATGGGAGTGTGGGTGCTGTGGGGCCCCACCAGGAGGAAGAGACGTTCCTGAGTCCCAGCCCCCCAAAGATGAGAACCCATGAATGAAATCCCCCAAAGGAAATGTCTTACCTTAGTCCTGCAAGGAGCATTTAGTGAGCACCTGCTCTGTGCCAGGCAGTTAGTAGGTGGGAATGAGGGTTGACAGAGATGGGTCTGTTGTGGCCCTGACTCTAAGGAGCTTACAACGAAACATGTGTTCATGTGTCAGGAGTTGAGGTATGCCAGGTTATGGGGTATGAGAGAGGACAAACGAAGGGGAGTGACAAGCCATCTCAGCTCTCCTCCTTGGCTGCTGAGTGTGTGTGTGTGTGTGTGTGTATGGTCACACACACATGAGGAGGGGAAGCCCTGGCTTTGAGGCTCTCTGAGGCCCGCACTTGCCTGCTATCCCAAGACTAACCAGCAGATGGCGGGAGTGCTACGGGAAAGTCAGGGACTGCAGCGGAGGGAAGCGGAAAGGAAGCGAGACAGATACAGACAGAGTGTATCAGTCTGTTTGGGCCTTCATAGCAAAATACCATAGGCTGGCTGGCTTAAACAACAGAAATCTCTTACAATTCTGGAGGCGAGGAAGTCCAAGGTCAAGGTGCCTGCAAGGTAGGTTTCATTCTGGGCGTCCTCTTGGATTGCAGGTGGCTGTGTCCCCACTGTGTGCTCACATGGCCTTCTTTCCTCAGTGCATGGAGGTGTGTGTGTGTGGAGGGGGGCAGAGACAGACAGACAGACAGACAGACAGATCTTCCTCTTCATATAAGGCAACCAGTCCTCTTGGATTAGGGCCCCATCTTTATGACTTAATTACCTCCTAAAGACCCTCTCCCAGAAAACAAATGCAGTCGCATTGGGGGTCAGGGCTTCAACCTGTGAATTTCAGAGGGACACAGTTCAGTCCACTGCAGAGAGACAGAGGAAAAAAGGGAGAAAGAGAGAGGGAAGGAGGAAGGGAGAGGCAGAGAGAGAGGCAAAGGGTGCAGTGGGGTGAAGGGAGGAGGGAAGAGCCTGTGGCACTGGATGGGGATCCGGATTCCTGGTCCTGGGCCAGCTTTGCCATTCACCTTATTGCGACCCTGAGCAAATCACTCTTCCCTTTGCTTCCCCACCCTCACCTCCAAAGGGGTAGTGCTGCACCTCACACCCCATACACACTGAAGTAGCGACAAAGTCACAGAGAGGAGGGAGCTCTCAAGAGCTTCCCATTTCCTCACGCAGTGATACAGCAACTGTCTGACATGAGCAGACATTATCTCCATCTTTCAGATGAGAAGACCAAGGGTCAGGGAAGTTAAGTGGCTTGCCCAAGGTCTGAGCTGAGACTCAAACTCGGGTCTTCTGACCCCATGGTCTAACCAGTAGGGTGAGCGCCCTCAGAGGGGTAGAAGACACAATACAGATAGGAAGGAAACTTGGAAATCCTTGGCACAGCCAAGGTTGAGGAGTTGGTCTCCCACTTGGGGGCCTTTTTGGAGCCCCCACAAAATCCCTGAGAATGGGCAAGTTTGGTGGGGTGCACTTGCAGGGAACAGAGGCCCCCGAGAGAATGGCCCGGAAGCTGGCCCAGAGACCGCAGAAACACTCCTGGGACCCAAGGTGACCAAAGAAAGCTGTCCATGAGGTGGCCTCTGTCCTGCCTTGGTTTGCTGACAGAGAAGTCCCCGCAGCTCTTGGCTCCTGCCGTATGGTGTGTGCAGGGCAGTAGGCAGAGAGGGGAGAATCTACTCCTTTTCTCTCAGAGACACATGAGGGATGCCTAAATCTAATAAGTTAATCTAGACTCCTAGAAACAAGATTAAATTTTCAATAAAAGCAGGCTCTGACAGCTAAGGCATAAATCTTTTATTTAAAATAGAGACTAAACCCATTCAAATGCAATCAGTGGTGACAGATGCAGATAGAAACAAGCTCTGATAGAGGAGACGCAGCGTGGAGTCGTTCGCTTTTGGTGACATACCACACAGGGTGACCTTAAGGACAGTCTGCGAGTGTCAGCAAATAGTGGGGCCTTTGCATCCATTTCCATGCGGTTTGTCGGCCCAAGGTGGTACCAGGGTAGTTGCTGGGGGCAGGTGGGAAGGAGAGCCGGCCTTGGAGGTCGTGGTCCAGCTGCCATCACCCCAGCTGCCCCAGGAGGGCAGGGAAGAGGTCAGCAGCGTTTGGACATATCTGGAGCACCAGCAAAGCAGCTCGAGGAGGAGGGCATGGGGAGCTTTCGAGAGCAGGTGGGAGGTGGTTGAGGCAAGTAAGGTAGGCAAGGACAAAGGGAGAATTTCCTAGAGCTGCCAGAACAAAGGGTGAAGCTCTGCAGACGCCAGACCAAGACAGTCTTCTGCCTCAGCTGCTATGGAGGAGCATTTCTGAGTGCCAGGCACTGTGCATTCAGTACACGATCTCACTTAATCCTCACATCAAATCCTTTTACAGATAACTAGCTGACACTCAGAGGGGTTAAGTCCATGCCTTAATTACAAAGCCAGTCAGTGACAGAGCTGTGAGTTGGCCCAAGGAATGCTGACTCCAGTCCCTTGCTCTCTCTATCTGACACTCCACAGCTCACAGATACAGAGATGCCATGGAGCCTCGCAAACATACTGACACCTCCTTTGTTCTAATTCAGGCAAAGAACAGTGAAGGATTTCTCTTATATATTGCCCCTTTAGAAGCTTTTCCATGCTTGCTTCCGGAACCCTTCACAGCACAAACTCAAAGCTGCCACTACAAACATGCATCCCTTGAGGACAAGGGGGTTCCCAAATGGCTAATCCCATGAGTCCATTTCAGGGAAATGTTTAACAGGATGCAGCCAACAAAGCAAAGCCCCATACAAGACTGCGTGTGTTAAGTAAGTTTGGGAAACACTGCTTGCTACAACCCCTCCTGGAGAGTCACTTGATACATTAGAACATTAAAGAATATTATGACAAGTCCTGCAGAAAAGAAGTCTGTTTCACCCAGCATTTCCCCAACTTATTTGAACATGAAAATGTTTCTGTTTCTCTTAGTGGACATAAGATCACATCAACCCATCTTCCAGAGAGCCCATTTCAGGAAATGTTGATCAAAGAGTATCATTTCAATTTGGCCCATAGCTTCCTGCTTCTCCAGAATAAGTATTATGCGACATGAAATTTTCACCACTAAATACTTGAAACAGATGCCCAGAGAAGACACACTTGACATTGGTGGTTCTCAATCTTTTTTAGGTTAAGTGTCCTTAGGTAATCTGATGAAAGTTGTGGATTTTCCCTTGATGAAGAGGAGCAGTACCCCACATACATTATGTAACATACACACAGAATGTTGAATTCAGATTTAGGGGTTCATGGGTCCTTTGTTGTCCATAAGTCTGAAGTCACAAAGCTCTGTTTTAAGTCATTATCAGCTTATATCCTCAGTGTTATTGGCAGCCAAGCACTAGGGCGTTGGCTGGTGGCAGGGACGTGTGAGCCTACTGGGAGTAGGGCCACTGAGAGGGTCTGGGTGAAAGGGCCAAGTAGACTCCTGGCCTTCTGACAAAGAAAGCCTGGAAAGCTTCATGTGTTCAAGGCATGGCGCTCTCCACAGGGGTCTGGGGTGGGGGTGGGTGAAAGGCATCAAGCAACTTGGTGAGCAAAGACCCCTCTGCATGTCTGAGGGACTGGTCCTTCCCACAGTCCTGTGGGGAGTCTCAAGCTCAGAGCTCCCACCTCCCTTGGAACCTCCCACAGCCTAGTGTATGAGAATCCTGATGTTGATGCTTGCCTAACATCCCTTCCCTGTCCCCCTTCTCCTGGGAATAGCACCCTAGTTGTCCTTGGGGAGCCACCCCTGCTGCACACTGATTTATGTTTGTGGTATGGATCTGACCTCACCCCCACACTCAAGATGGTCTCATGACCCAGACCTGGACAGTCAGAGGCCACCATCTTTTTGGTCACAGTGATTGGTTCAGGTATAGGCATGGGATCCAAGCCAGGACAATTAGGGCCAAAGGATAAATTATGGGACTTTTATAGAGAAAGACTATTTCTCATGGGGCTATTCACAAAAAAGTATGCCTGGAGCTGCTAGTGGTCACCTTGACCCAGGAAGGGAGATGGCCCGAAAATCAATCCTTTACTGAGGAGATCAGGTGAGAGACGGAGAGTGGGGGTGACCCAATGAGACTCTTCGTGTCTATATCCAGCGATGCCCCAAAGTAATCCCACCACTGGCACAATTACATGGACCAATACATTTTCTTTGGTGCTTAAGACCATGTGAATTGGATTTCTGTCACTCGCAACTGAAAGAGTCTTAATTCCCCTGTCTTAAAAACACACTCCCAAGTCCCCTGAATTAGAATTCCCTGGCAGCTGAATTAGAATCTCCAGGAATATGGAGGTGATAGATAGGTAGATAATAGATAGGTAGATGGATCTTCCTGGGGAATCTAATGGTCAAACAGCTCTAGCTTTTGATAATCTCATCCAATTTTGCACCGTGGATGCTCAGTTGGGGAATCTAAAATTACTCACATGTGCATCCAGTGGAAGCCCAGTAGTCAAGCTATCTTACATGGTTGGTCCTTAGTTTATTC
This sequence comes from Callorhinus ursinus, assembly GCF_003265705.2. Taxonomy (NCBI): domain Eukaryota; kingdom Metazoa; phylum Chordata; class Mammalia; order Carnivora; family Otariidae; genus Callorhinus; species Callorhinus ursinus. The sequence goes on from NW_027397118.1 coordinate 6,267,840, forward strand.
CCACTCTCCAGCTCTTGAGTGAGCTAAGAATAAGGTGATTGTGACAAGTTCTCAGCTTTGTACAGGATCGGAAGACTCTTCTCTGTTCCTCAAAACTTGTTTCCTTATTTTCCTGTTCCCACAGCTGGACTACACTTCCCAGACCCTTTCTGGTAGGTGTGGCCATGAGCAGGATTCTAACCAATAGAATGTGAGCCGAAGGGATATGTGTTACTTCCAGACTTGGCTTATAAAAAGCTCCTTGGATATTCTTCATAATTTTTACCCTTCTAGCTTGATGCAAATAAACACAAGGACGTTCAAAGCCATATTGTCAGGTGGCAGAGCAACAAGGAGGAAGGACTCTGGGTACCAGAATCACTCTGGGAGGTGAGCCTCATGACAATCAGGAGTCCCTGCTTGGGGCACTACACGAATGAGAAATAAATGTCTGTTATGTTAAGCCACTGGAATTTTGGGGTTTGTTACTGTTGTTTTTTTAACAGTGAATTTTTATGAATTTCAGATAACTTTTCCATCCATTGATTCATCTTTGCTTTACAAAAGCTCTGGGTGGCAGTCTGGGAATGGCATTTTACAGATGAAAATGCTTGAACTAGCTTAACTAGCTGGCGGGAGGAAAGAAATTGGTTCTAAAAAGAGCAGTTTGATAAAGATGTGAAAGGATTATGATGATAGGCCCTTCCCTGGCCCTGACCCACTTCCTGTTAGTTCAGGCTCTTCCCTGGGATTCAGCACCCATCTTCCCCACCCACTCTGCCCTGAAGGCCCTAGGGGCTCTGCCTCTGTCCATGGTCCTGAACCTAGTTGGGTTTACACAGCAGTGTAGTGGGAATGATCCTGGACTCAAACATTAGACAGAACTGGATTTTGCTTCTAAACATATGTTCCCTTGGAAAGTCTTTTAACCTCTCCAATGGTAATTTTCTTAGCTGTAAAATGGGAAAATTATACTTTCCCCATGAGATTGATCTGGATATTAAATAATGTGGAGAAACTATTGGTGTAATAGGTGCAGGTTTTTTGTTTGTTTGTTTGTTTTACATCCCCTTTCCCCCACTTAAAAAAAATACAGAACCTCCTCCTTCCTCTCCCTACCAAAAGTAGGTAAATTGATGACAATATCATACTTATGTGTAATATTGACTTCAAGAGCCAATTGTTCACTGAGGTTTGAGTGAATTAAGAGAATAAAACAAACAGATTCTGGAGACATTAACTCTAATTAGTATGGCTGCTATTGGCTATATGGGGTTACAGAATATTCTAAGAGTTTAAGGGAAATTTGAAGCTTGAGTAAAAGTCTGGGTTTTTTTGCCCCCTCCCCCTAGTTCTTCATTTGTAAAATGGTTGGTAGGGGGGTGGTGGCTCAGTGGTTTCCAACCCCATAGAACAGGGGCATCTTTTAATATTCTCAACACTCATTGATCCCTATCTTTGTAATCATTTTGTCAACGAAACACACTGCACTTATTAAGGAATAACAAATTCATTTCCCCAATTTTATTAATAAAAGACATTTAGAAGTGATTGTGCAATAAAAACAGAATTAAGCTTCCCAGTTTAATGAGGTGGCTGATGCTTTAGTTAGTCTGTGTGGTCTCATTATCAGCTAATGTGTGGATTCCCTTAGGTTTTCTGAATTTTTGCCAAGAATTCACAGAACCTAGTGCTACTTCTATGAACATCAGAGCAGGAGTCATTGTTTTGAATAGACTCTCAGGATCCTTCCAGCTCTGACCTGATTCTGTTGAGCTCTGATGTACCAAGAGGGGTGGAGCAGAGCAGGCACAGAAGAGGAGAAAGGAGACGTGGTTGTTGTGGGTCAGCAACATTTACCTTGCAGATTGGAGTCATTGAGACATTTCCTGGTGTTGGGTTTAATCCACACCTGAAAGGTGGAATTCATAATCCCTTCCACTCCTCCTACTGTGAACATAGTGAGAGGCATTCTGAATGTGTGTGTGTGTGTGTGTGTGTGCGTGTGTGTGAGAAAGAGAGAGAGAGAGAGAGAGATTAACTGGAAGGTTGGTTTATTAATGACAAACATGCCTGCCAAGGGAAATAATCAGTTGGCCTCCTTTCTGTCAACACCCTCTCTCCCTGTTGCACATGACATGAGAAACTAATTTGAAACCAGGCAAATGTTTGGTGGGCACAAAATTAGAGTTAAATTCATTGGATAGTTTTAATGACACGGTCTTCAAACTATGATGGCTGTTGGGACATAACTTCCTGGAGGTTTTATTCAGGCCCTTTCAGGAATGATGACCTCACTCTATCCCAGATAATGCTGGAAGCAATCCACTAATACTTTATCTTTTGGCTCCGCTGCTGACTTGTGCCTGTTAGCATGGGACCCACCTGAGATACTCAAGCTGCTGCACCTCTTACCTGCTTCAGGGTTTAGTGACAGCTGAGAGTCTGTTCTCTTAGTACAGTGGAAACCTTGGGAGTGACCCTCTAGCATTGGCACAGGGGAGAACAAGTTCCTTCCTCATGCTGATGGACTCTTTTTGGAATATTTTATTGGTTGTTTTCAGTCTCACGGTGCTAGCCTCAATTAAAATGACAACCAATCTGGATTTGAACTGATACCATTATGAGTCCAGGGCCCACTATCTGCAGTCAGTGCCACCCTATACTGCTTCTCTAAGGTGCCTTGACTTTAAACTGTAGAGGCATAGTGCCTCCTAGCCCACTCTGGACAGAAAGCTAAGCCAGAGGGCCCAGGGAGCTGGAGCAGAGGAGTTGTCCCCCCAGGATGGGCTGACCCTGACCCCAGCTCTGCAGGCCTCAGCAAAGGGGAAGATTTACTTTCCTCCTGAAGTCTCAGTGCTCAGCCTTTCCCCTGGTTTATGAGCTGAGTAGGTGAAGGGCATGCTTGACCTTTTCAGTTACTTCTCCCTGCTCATCACTGTAGTTGCTACAGAGAAATGAACTTCTTTCATGTTTTTCCTGCTGCCAAAAAACACAGCAGCCACTGCTGAGAACTAGATGTGTGGTTTGCTATAAGCCTGGGAACTCAGTCTTGAGTTCTGATGCCTGCAGCCTGATAGCCGCCACAGCCCTGGTACCACGCAGAGGCCTGGGAAGACCTCCCTTGGGCCTGGGCCTGAGGTTTCTCTAGGAGGGTAGAAGCTGATGGGTCCACATGAGGCCCACAATGGCCATTTAACTTTACATCTGCTTTCAAACTCCACTATCTTCCCTGACTCTCATCCCCATGCCCTAACCCTGGTCTTCCTGGTCAACTCCCAGAGCAGGCATATCTCACATCACCTCTGTGAGCCCACCTCCACCTGCTCAAGCCTCTCTGCTCAGGATGAACTGCTCTTGCCTTGGTGCTGCTCCTCACTTTGTGTGGCATCACAATTCTGGACTTCATGTTAAATACAAAGCTGTAGTAATCAAAACAGCATGGTATTGGCACAAAAATAGACACACGGATCAATGGAACAGAATAGAAAATCCAGAAAAGAATGTGTATTCTGCTGTTTTAGGATGGAATGTTCTAAATACCTGTTAAATCCACCTGGTCCAGTGTGTTATTCAAAGTCACTGTTTCCTTACTGATTTTCTGTTTAGATGGTCTGTCCTTTGGTGTAAGTGGGGTGTTAAAGTCCCCTACTATCATTGTATTATTCTCAGTTCTTTTATGTTTTATGTATTTGGGTGCTCCTATGTTGGGTGCATAAATATTTACAGTTGTCATATCTTCTTGTTGGATTGTCCCATTTATGATTATATAGAGTCCTTCTTTGTTTCTTGTTACAAGTCTTTGTTTTAAAGTCTATTTTGTCCTATATAAGTACTGCTACTCTGGCTTTCTTTTGATCCATTTGCATGATAGATGTTTCCCCATCCCCTCATTTTCAATCTGCAGGTGTTTTTAGGTCTAAAATGAGACTCTTGTAGAGCAATTTGGGCACTTGGGGGGACATTTATCATTTTATTTTCTCTTAGAAAAGCTGGTGTGTGATGCCGCAGTTCCTACAAGTGGTCACGTGAGGGCAACTGCAGGAAAGCACCAGCGGGCCACAGGTGGCCACAATCACAGGGAGTGAGACGAGCCCCCAGCATTGGCCTCTGTAGTGTCTGGGGCACTCTCTTTCCTGCAGGGGTCTGAGGGCCAACAGGACTGGGGCTTGGATGGCAACAGTTAACCAAGTAGGATGGAAGCAGATAGATCGGTAAACAACTAGTATGGCAGCAGAAGTTGTGTACCTGCTGGATTCCAGCCCTGAGTATATCTTGTTTTTCTCAGCCTCTTCCCACTGTCTAGGGACCACCAAACCTTCCCTATGTGATATCCAATGAAAGCTGGCTAAACATATAGATGACTATATTGATGGTCATTGGAAAATAATCTACCTTCATGCCTGATTGATACTGGTAAGATTTCACCCCAGAATAAATTAGCAAAGGCTTCCCTAGATTCTGCAGAGTGTCCTAGGCATTGATTCTCTACTAGAGGCTCCTGGAAGTTGAATCAACATCTGCCTGAGGTTTGCAGGGTGAGGGGGTCTCAGCATGGAAATACACATTGATTCCGCTGTACAATTTTGGAAGCCCATACAGAGTGATAAATTCAGTTGTGTTTTGCTTGAACCATCTACTACTTATTATTAATGTCCATATTAAAAAATCATGAGATTAAAATAAATAAATAAATAGAGTCTCTTGTAGGCAGCATATGGATGGGTCTTTTCTTTCTTTCTATTTTTTTTTTTTTTTTTAGAGAAAGAGAGAGAGCACGAGCCAGGTGGGGAGGGGCAGATGGAGAAGGGGAGAGAATCTTAAGCAGGCTCCATGCCCAGCACAGAGCCTGATGTGTGGCTGGATCTCACCACCCTAAGATCATAACCTGAGCTGAAATCAAGAGTCGGACGCTTAACCAACTGAGCCACCCAGGTGCTCTGGGTCTTGTTCTTTTTTTTTTTTTTTTTTATCCATTCTGTCACCCTATATGTTTGGATTGGAGCATTTAGTCCATTTACATTCAAAGTAATTATCGATAGGTGTGTATTTATTGCCATTTATTTGTTTTGCAGTTGTTTCTGAAGACTTCCTCTGATCCTTTCTTTCATGCTTCTTTCTTTCATGTTTTGCTGACAGAAATCATCTTTTAAAAAAATTAGTGTCGGGGTGCCTGGGTGGCTCAGTCAGTTGGGTGTCTGACTCTTGATTTCTGTTCAGGTCGTGGGATTGAGCCCCGCGTTGGGCTCCTCTCTCAGCGGGGAGTCTGCTGGAGATTCTCTCTTTCCCTCTGCCCCTCCCCCTGTGCTTGTGTTCTCTCTCTCTCTAAAACAAATAAACAAATCTCTAAAAAAATTAGTGTCGCTTTAATGTCTGTCTACACCATAGGACATAAGCTCCACATGATTTAAGGTTTTGCCCATCTTACTGGATGCTGTATCTTTAATGCCAGAAGAGGGCTGGTCTCACAGGAAGTGCTTACTTCACATTTGCTGAATGAATAGTGATGAGTGGTCACACACAAAGTACTCATCTGTCCTTCCTGTTTGGGGAATCTCTACCCCAGCAGCTAGTGTCTTGCCTTTAGCATAGCATACATGTGAATGAAATGAATCAAAGAACCCTTCGCCCCCTAGATTATCTGCCTTTTAAGGGGACAGACCAAGTTGTGTGTTTCTGACTCCCCGGCATCTTGAAGAACAACCATTCAAAGTGCCTGCTGAATTGCATGGATTCCTTTGAAAGTGTTGTGTTGACAACGTGGGTAATTGAAGAAGAGGGTCTGTCTGGTCTTTCAAATGTGACTTGGTGGAAAAGCGGACACCTGGAGTTCTCGCTCTCAGCTGTGGGTTCCGGATCATGTGGGTGCAAAGGCCACACCTCCCACAGCAGATGTGTTGATGAAAAATGGGGAGAATCCGCCTAAGATGCTGAGTGTCAGAGGAGCGGTACAATATCCTTCTGACACTTGAAAATTGCAAATTTGAAAGGTTCCTTCTCACTTGTCAGCTGTCCAGGCCTCCTCTGCACAGACGGATTCCAGGCCTTGCCCTCCCAGGCTAGATTTCCCACTGCCTGAGAGCCAACCAGCTAGTATCTTTGAAATCCACTGTGGGCACAGCAACTCAGGTGTCCTAGGCACTCGGATTTTAGGTGGTTTTATTAGGGACTCTTTTAGTGACAAGCGATTATAAAAAGGGAATATATTGGCTCAAGCACTGAAAAGATGTGGGCTAGAAGTTGCTTCAGGCATGGCTGGATCCAGGGGGCTCTGTTTGTCTCTGCTTAGTTTATTCTTCACATGAGCTCTCCCCAGGGGGCAGCTGTCGAGGGGAAGATGGCCCCTGGGTGCCTCAGAGTCATCGCTTTAATTGTCCTAACATTCTGTTCACCCCATCCAACAACCCACTTTTCTATTTTTGTTTTGTTTTGTTTTTTAAATAAGCCAGGCATATTCCTGTCTTGGGAAATGTGCACTATTCCAAGTGCCTGGAAATCCCTACCTCCTCCCTTCCATAGCTACATTCTCATTCGCTGACCTCCTACAAGACTCTGCTTAAATCTACCTTCCCAAGGAGGCTGAACCTGACCACCTGATTTAGAAACAGAATCTGTGTTCCCAACATTCCAGTCCTTCTTACTTTGCTCCCCAAACTTAGCAATCATTGCCTTCTAATTTACTCTATATAGTATTTATTTATTGTCTCTACTGCCCCATAACCCACTAGAATGTCTGTTTTATTCACTGATGTATCCCAAGAACCCAGTTGAGTCCTGTCACATAGAAGTTGCTCAATTTGTTGGATGAATGCATGAAGCAGAAGGAAATTAATTCAACATCCAGATATTAGAAATACGGCAGTGAACAAAACAAACAAACAGAAAAACCCCTCTGTCCCTTTGGATCTCACTTTCTGGTGTGGAAGGCAGACAATAAATGAGATTTTTAAGAAGTACTAAATATATGGAGTTTCAGGTGGTAATAAGTGCTAGGCAGGCAAACACAGCAGATACCCACAGTCAAGATGAGCCCCAGTGCCTGTCATATGCTGAGAACCTAACAAGGATGGAGATGATTCTTGCTCCTTCTGCTGTTTTAATTTTACTCTTTTTGAAACTGAGAGAAGACAAGCACACTGCTAATGACAGTAATAAAGCTTCTCCCAGACTTATTTATAGGTTGTGCTTGCTTTTATTTTCTTTCCCTTCTCTATTTGGGAGCAGGCATGGGCAGCCCCCTGCCAGTCCACGTTCCCCTGACATTTTCCACTCACATGATGTAAGTGAAGAAATATGCAGACTGGCTAGGAGCTGGTGGTGTTTGGAAACCCCTCTTGGAGCCTGCTGCGTGTAGGAGAAGCAACCCAAACCAATAAACAGGTATTGACTTACATTGGCATTAATGTCTTTTTGTATCGCCACCAGTATTTTATCAAAACTTGCCTAGGGGGAACATCCATCTTCATATTGACTTCAAATAGAAGATATTACAGGGTGGGTGTTCTATCTATACAGCACAGACCTCTGAATACAAATATAGATGTAATATCAATATTCCATCATCAAATCATGATCTAGCTTTCCATGTTTCGCAAAAGAACCTCAAGATGAATATTGAAGCACAGTAATAGTTTTGAAATGCAATTTTTTTTCCATTTTAATAAAATCTGGGGGCTTCCATTGGCTATCCTGTGTGGGCAGCAGAAAAAGACCCTCCCCCCATAGGAGGGATATGGGGGAAGAATTTGCAGACCAGAAGGCTGCCTCAGCTTTGCTATTTGTTTGAGAATCAATTGTGGATGCACCCAGAGCCTGTTCATTCATCTACCCCGTGGCCCACATCCAGATCCTCTTTGACTCCTCTATCACTTCTATGTATCCTTCTGCTCACTTCACTATACTTTTGTCTCCAGTGGTCAGCAGGTGCCACTCTTGGGTTCCCAGAACCATTTAAACTATAAGAGCTGAGAGCTGGGAGGAGGCTGGTGTTTATATCCCCCAGAGATGGCCCTTAGCTAGAGACTGAGGAGTGGGATTAGGAAAGGCCAGCCCCCTCTTGCAGGTGGGACTACTCAGGAGTGGCTTACACTCCAGAGTTCCCTGGGGGATCAGGTGGAAGTTGCCCCCAGGGGGCTTTGGTTAAGTTTGCCTCTGTGCTTGGCTTTCCCCCTGCCTTGCCTCCTTTTGCTTCCTTTTATTGGTGCCCCCAGGAGGATTTCCGTAACACAGCACTTTCACATGAAGCCTTGTCTCCAGGTCTGCTTCTGGGGAATCTGACATAAGACATACCATTCATTCCATAAACATTTATTGAGCATCTACTGTGTATCAGGCACCATGGTTGGAGCTAGGGGTAAAGCAGTGAGGTCCATGTCTCTGTCAATTTCGGTGCTTTCAGTGGGCTATCAAAAAAGGGACATTAAACAGTAACTTATGATCTCCCCTGGATGGGAAGTCCGAGGGCTCCAGAACTGACTGATACAGCAGCTCACTGGTGTCATTAGGGTCCAGGTTCATGCATCTCTGCTCAGCTGGTATGGGGCTGGCTTCACCCTCAGCTGGGAGTAAGTGGCTGCAGCAGTTCCGGACATGACAACATCCAGAGGAAGAAGAGAAACCATCTCTTCTTGTGGCTTTCTTTTAAAGCAAGGACACTTTCCATAGAAGTTCCGGCCTCCCTAGAGGAACTACCTGGCCTGAAATGAGTCATATACTCCTTCTTGAGCCCATCACTGTCAAGGGGGTGGAATTACCCTTGGGCCAATCCAGTCCACCCTGGGATGTGGGGATTGGGGTGGTTTCTCCTGAGGCCCGGGGGATACTGGAGGGAGTGACCACTGAAAGCAATTGGGGTTCTGTTAAGAAGGAGGAAGGCAGTTGATACTGAGTGGGGAACTGCCCATTGCTTCCTTCATCATGCTGCTCTCCTGGTTTCCTTCCTGGCACTGCCCTCTGGCTACCATCTGACATTCTCTTATCTGCTTACGTGATTTATTCTGTGGTTTTTACTACGTGGTGACTTCCTGAGGACAGCAACCTGTCTGTTCTGCTCACCACTGTGTCCCTATGAATAGCACAATGACAAACACATAATTAAGCTCGATAAATATTTGATAAATAGGCAAATGGTAATAGGGAAGATGAACAAATGGATGGGCGAACAGGTGCAGATTCATGAGAAGACACGAAAGGAAGGCTGGGGTGGAGTTTCCATGCCCTCAAGTAGACAGTGTCCTGTGACAGTGGCAGGGGTGAGGGGACCTCTCCTTGACAATGGAGCCCAAGGATGAAGCAGGAGGGGCCTTCTTCCCGAAGCAGCAGCTTTGGGTGAGAAAGGCCATGGCTCTGATAGTGACTCGCAGTGTGACTTTAGGTGTTGCTCCCTCTGAGTCTCCCTTCTTTCTCAAGAGATATGGGGGGATATGAACACTTTGCTGAGCACCTATTATGTGGAGATGCTGGGGCTGCACTCAGGAAAAACAGGGTGGTAGGCAAGCATTTATGGGGATCTAGGGAGGCTCAGGGCCAGGGCCTCATGCTGAGGTGTGAAGGATCAGTGACTGGGGGTAGATATGGCGGGGGGCGGGGGAAGCATTGCAGGCAGACAACAAAGCAGGTTGAGTGGCCGGGCTTGTTTGAAGAAAACAAGGTTGGTGTAGCCTGAACTCGGGGTGGGGTGGGGAGCATGGTGTCAGAGATGGCAGTGAAGTCAGCAGGGGCTGGTCGAGAAGGGTGGCACAGGCCACCACATGGACTGCAGCCCTCATTCCAGGGTCATCTGACATCACTGATGAGGTTCACCCGTAGAGTGCAGGTGGCAAAAACAGAGGGCAGATGGCCATCTAGGACTAGGTATGGGATTGTTGCAATTTCCCAGTGAGAGTGGAGGTGGCCGGGTCTGGTACATGACAGTGTCAAAGCACAGAAAGGGGCTGATCCTGGAAGTGCTTGAGAGGCAGGTCTGACAGCCGAGAGTCTGAAATCCTGCCTTGGTGGGGCTTCAAGGACACTTGTTCTCACCTGCTTATTGAGCAGCATAAAGCAGCTTCTACCCACCAAGGAGGATAAAATCAGGGGTTTTCAGAGCGAAGCTTTCTTCTACCCTGTGCCAGGGTACTAAGGTGAGAATCGAGCATAATGCAGTTAAGAAATACTATGTAATCAATCATGCTAGCTTAAATTAAATGCAAGGTCCAAACACGTTGCCTAGCATTCTTCCACACCAAACAGAGGCCAAGGTGGAAAACCAGCATATCTAGAGTATCACTGTTTGAAGCTGGAGGACAAGAGCCTCATTATTTTTGGTGGATAGGTAGATTGGTAGGGAAAAAATAGGGGAAGTGCTGAGGGGCCTAAAGTTCTGGAAAACCCAACACTCTGGCCAAAATGTCATGGAAAGTGTGTGGAATTTGGAGTTGGAAGGCTTGCCATGGGATCCCAGTCATGTTAGCTGTGCAACCTGGGGTGGGTCACTTGGCTTCTCTGATTCTTCTGTTCCTCATCTATGAGGCCAGGATGATAACAATTGCTTCAGAAGGTGACTGAGCTATGAAATGAAAAAATGTTGGTGAAAGTGCTTTGTCAGCTACAAAGCGCTCAAATGTCAGGGACTACCAAGAAAGTATTTTTAAGCAAAAAATAAAAAAAAACCAAATTGGGTGATATTATTGAATTAGTGTTAATTTTGGGGTGTTAGTTAGGTGAATGTCTTTATTCTTGGGAGATGCATGCTGAAGTGTTAAGGAGTGAAATGTCAAGACATCTAAAACATTCAAATGGCTCAGCAAAACCTGAAATTGTACAGCTCAGTGAATTATCTACTATATAGCTATACACAGTTGACCCTTGAACAACTAAAATGTTCGGGGTGCCAACCTCCATGCAGTTGAAAATCCATATATAACTTTTGATTCCCCCAAAACTGAACTATTAAAAGCCTATTGTTGGCTGGAAGCCTTACTGACGACATAAGCTGTCGATTAATACATATTTTGTATGTTATATGTTATCCTGTGTTCTTACAATAAAGTAAGCTAGACAGAGGATGCTTTAAGAAAATTATAAGGAAGAGAAAATATATTTATAGTACTGTACTGTATTTATCAAAAAAATTTGCATATAAGTAGGCCCGTGAAATTCAAACCCGCGCTGTTCAAGGGTCAACTGTCTATCTGTATCTCTGTATTGAGAGATAAAAAGAAAACGTGACAAAATATTAACCACTGGGGAATCTAACTGAAGGATATACGTGTTTTATTAAGTTATTTAACTTTTCAGTAGAATTGGAAACTTTCAAATTAAAAAGCATGAGGAAAATATCCATGCCAAGTGGACTGTAGATCTAAGTGGGGAAGGTGAAAACAGTACCTTATAAGGTAACAAGCAGCAATTATCTTCCTGACCTGGTCCTTTAATAGGGAAACACAGACACTGCCAAACTGTGGTCTGGTAGGGTCAGAGCAGAGGGAATAAATACCTCAACTTCTCTCCTGCTCCCTCCCAACTCCTCCCGGGCCTCCCCACCAAAAGTCATAGGGCAAAGCCTGGTGGTGAAATCCGTAGATATTAGCCTCCAAGAGCACGGAGTAAGGAGCAGTGCAGAAAAGGGCAGAGGATGAATCCAAAGGGATAACTGGAGAATAACCAGTACCCCTCCTTTTGCAGGGACTGGCAGGCAGAAGCCAAAATGCCAGATACTACTTTTCCTCAGTCTTCCTTAAAACTGAGTAATAGGAAGGTGATACCTGGCCAACCCTTCAGTCTGTGCCTGGATCCGGAATATATTTTCCTTTTTGACTGGAGAGTGATGTGTGAGGAAAAGCCAATCCCTCCCTCCCTGATTTTGGATATTATTGTGTGAGGACATGATGCTAGAAGCCATGCAGCCACCATGATGGACGGAAGGCCAAGACAATGGCAGAGAAGCCCTTTATCATTCTGCACCCAGGTTCAACATGTGTGTGTCTGGGGGTGGGGGCAGTTCCCACACCAATAGGTAGTCCTCCAACACCAGCTGGTGTCCTCCAAGTATTCAACTCAGTTCTCACAGTGTCTACCTGGAGATAGCATCTGATCCCATAGGTTAGGGGCTCAGTCCCCCAAGACTGTCCCTCTCCCACCCCTGTTCTGGATGCCAATTGCTTGTGCTTCTGACTAACCGGCTACAGACTGGAGGTTCTAAAGATGCTTTCCTTTGGTTCAAATCATTAGAGCAGCTCACGGAACTCAGAGGAACATTTTGCCTATTAGTTTACTGGTTTATTATAAGAAGATGTAACTCAGGAACAGCCAGATGAGAGAGATGCACCAGGCAAGGTCCTGAGAAAGGGCGAGGAGTTTGCGTGCTTTCTCTGAGTGTTCCACTTTCCCTGAATCTCCCCGAATGATTAAATCATTGACCATTGGTGATTGAACTCAACCTCCAGCCCCTTTCCCCCCACCTAGAGCTTGGGGGTGGGACTGAAATTCCAACCCTGTGGTCACATGGTTGGTTCTCTGGGTAACCAGCCCCTATCCTTAAGGTGGGATCCAAAAGTTGCCTGATTAACATAAATCACCTTTAGTCTCCTCAATTAGGAAGTTCCAAGAGTTTTAGGAGGTCTGTGCCAGGAGTAAGGAACAAAGAACAAATATACGTTTTTTACTATAAATCACAATATCACACCCTTACTAAGACTCCTGACATTGTTGAGCAACTGAGTCAAACCTAGACCACCTGGTACCTGACTTCTTGTGTGAGGAAAAGTCTCCCATTACAAGGGCCCCTTTGGTTAGGTATCTTGTCTCTTCCTGCAGAGAGCATCCTAGCTGCCACACAGGTCAGAGTGGACTCCTTGTCCCATTTCCCTTAGTTGCACCCTCCTCCAGACTTCCTAGATTTTCCACGCTGATCAACAGAAACAGAAAACAATGAAAACAAGGAATCGGGCAGTAAGGGAGAGAAAGGTAATGAGAGGAAATCTATTGAATCAGAGGGGGGAATGTAGAAATATGCTCTACGATTTCTCAATAGAAATACAGGGAACTAGGTAGGAGGTGATGCTTTGGCTGGGGCAGCAGGTAATCAGTATCCTGCCCAGATCCCCCTGGATCCCTTTATCAGCTTGTGCACCCATCTCCCAGCTTCTGTAGGCTATACTGTTACCAGCTTCCACCTGTGACCTTCACAGGATGTTCCTTAGGCCTTGGAGCTACATCCCTCTTTGTAAGCCCACCAAGCCTCAAGTAGCCTTTAGCCAATGCGTACCCCTTGCGGGAGTACACAGACCTCACACTCTTCTGCCCCAAGGTTGGGCAATCCCCAAGGTCCCCCCTTGGGACCAGGTTGCATCTGGGATGTCGCCTCCATTGCACCCTTGTTTGGCTTCCTCCCCTTCCTTATCTTTTCCCCAACTCTGATTTGTCCTGGGAGCATGTAGGACATGTGAAATCACATGGCATCTCTACCCCCTACAGCCCTGGCCAGCACTGGCCTGTGTGTCTCAGGCTGCCCTGGATCTCTGCACAAATCTCCCAAAAGACTCCACCTGCTCTCCTTCAAAGTAGAGCTTACCAGGCCCACTATCACCCTGCTTCTGATTCTCTCTCAAGTATTCACTTCATCTGCAAGTGGTTTTTCTTACCATAGTATCATTAAACGACAGGCATTTATCTGAAAGAGATGTCTGTCCTGCACTTTGCAGTTTCTGCAGGGCAAGAAGCAGCCAGGAAGTCACAGTAGGAAGGGGACAATTGTCCCTCCGTGGATGCAATCATTTCTTCCCCCCAAAGTGTCTCCCTTGATGATGAGCCTTTGCCCTCTCCCGATCCCCAGGTGTGTCAAGACCTTGAGCTCAGTGGATTGTACCACCAATGGTACTTCCCTGGTTACCCACTTTGGTCACTGATCTGGGATGACATCAGTGGTTCCCAATTCTGGCTGCATGTTCAGGTCCCCTGGGAGCTTTTATAAAGTATGCCTAAACCCAGCACCCCTGACTCCTAGGAATCTGGGCAGGGGGCTAAGGCCTCAGTATTTTTCAAACACCTCAGGTGACCCCAGTGTGCAGCCAGCATTGAGACCTGCTGCTTCCCCCTGATGGAGTGTGTCCTCAGGGAGCCACCTGCCTGGGGCTGGCCTTCTTGGTCACCTTCATTTCTGGAGAGGCCGCTGGGTCCTCATTGCTTCCTTCTTCCCGTTTCCCTGGGTCACCCCTCTATTTTATAAAATATCACTTTCTTTAAATATTCAAGTATGTGGCTTCTCTGAAATTGTGAGCATTTCTCAAGATCATCCACTGTTGGTAACTGTAAAATCCAAGGGGACAGGGGTGGCAGGGCAGATATCTGGAGGTGTGGTGGTCACTCTTCCTAGCCTCAAAGGCGTTGATCTGAGTTTATATGGTAGCCAGAAACTTCAGTCTTCCCTGCGAGGAGCGGAGAGCATGGTAGAGCAAGGGAGGCAAAGCGTGAGGACAACACACAGACTCCCTTACAACATGCTAGCTGACTTTCGTGAAGTGCCCATCAGATTGCAAACATTGCTTTTTAAACCTCACCTTTTATCATTAGACAGAAGACAGGAATATTTTACCAATATTTTACTTAGAAGTGCCACTCTGAACAACAAGTTAGCTCTTATGAAATCATTCTCACTTTCTTGTTCTTTTTCACCCAAGTCAAGGGGGGAAAAGGCAAAGCCTGAGCTTCAGCTGAATAACCTAAACCTCAATTAATTACCCAGAAAGATCTGCCTTTTTTCCAGCCTAAACACTTCAATGCCTACCATCAAAGGCGCAGGCAGGCTGAGGAAGAGAGTTGCAGATCACCTTCACCACCACACTTCAGGAAGTTCTGAACTTTTAAAATAATTTTAGAGGACATGTTAATTCCTTCCCTTTGACAGTTACCCTGTGGATTCTCCTATTATCCTTTCTCTCATGTCTGCCAGTTAGGAAAGACACTATATTTTAATTAAAATTCTTTATTTGCCTAAGGATACAATATCCAACTCCTGGCTTATATAGAAAAACAAAATCATTCATTTGGTCCCACATAGGAAAAATAATCATTTAATGCATGGTACTTGCCACTTTTTGATCAGTTTTTTGGGGGTGGGAGTGGGTAATAAATACATGTGACATTTATCTGCTGTGTAACCAGGTCATCTGGCCTCTGGATCCCTAAAAACATTTCTTTTTGAGTTGTAGTTATGCACCAAAGGGAAATATCATCACTTTCCAGTGAACGCCCACCTGCTGTTATTATGGCTTTTGTCCCATTGTCTGTGGTTTGCTCTTCATACGTCCACCCTTCTACTAGACCAGTGGGTCTCAACTCTGGATGTGCATGAGCAGCACATGGGGTTTAAAAAATATGACTGTGTAAGCCCCTGGGCCAGAGATTTTGAACCAACTGGCCTGTTAGGGGGTCCAGATGTAGGTGTATACAGGGGACCCCCAGGTGATTCTAATGTGTGTGAGGGTTTTGGAACCACTGTTGTTGACCGTCAGCTCTTCCTGGTGGCAGGGAGCAACACTGCCTCCTTCACCTGGTACCCCAGCACCTGCCACAGAGTCTGGTACATGACAGACACTCGTAAGTCTTCTGTGAAATATGTCCTGGAATGAACATGGGGTCTGGAACCACCACACAACAATATCACCCTCTTCTGATGTATTTTCCATGTGCTATGTATTAAGTAAGGAGTCTTAGATCATCAATTCTAAAAGAGCAGAATTGCCATAGAATCCATTTGCCATGGTTCACTCTGGGCCCCCATTCTATCACCTGCAAATACTCAAAGACAGTAACATACCATTTAGCCCATAAAAATGATTCAATACATTGAAAATAAATATTAAGTTACTTAGAAAGGTATAACAAGAGATCCTAGACACATGAACCAAATAGCAGAATTATCAATGTTACCTAATTACTTTCATTGGCCCCAAACTGTAGACAGCACTGCTCAGAATATGCACCCATTTCTTCCACGTGGATTCCAGGCAGAATTTTAAAATAGCTACCTAAATAAAAAAGCAGAAACCAAACGTCTGTTTTTACCTTTATTTTGGCTGGTTAGTTGATTGATTGATTGACTCACTCATTAACTCACTCATTCCTTCCTTCGTCTTGGGCCTTTGAGCCTCTTCTTTGTGCCAGGCACTGTTGTAGGCACTGGAATACAGCAGTGAAATCAGGTGACGAGTGTCTGATCTCATGGTGCTTATACTCAAATATGGGAGCTACACAAGAAATAAACAAGCAGAGAGCATGCAGTTCAGGTAACAGTAAGGGCCATGATGAAAACAAAGCAGGAGGACCTAATAGCAAGGGACCAAGAAACGACTTTGGCCTGCTAGTCAGGGAGGGCTTGAGGAGGTGACCTGGCAGCAGAGGTCTGAGTCTGAGGGCAGCCTGTACTGGGCAGAGAGACAGCTAGGAGCTAGCAGTGTGAGCAGCGGAAGGGCCAGCGGCTAGAACTTAGCAAGGGAGAGAAGACTGGTATGCAATATGGGACAGGAGCCTGATCACCTAGGGCTTTGTGAGCCATGATGAGGACTTCAAGATGCATGCACTTAAAATGGTAACTAAAGCCATTAATTTTCACTTAAACAGAACTGCTACCCTAGAGGGAGCAGTAGGGAGATGATTGATAGAGTTTTCTAGCTCTGGAGAAGCGGTTCCTTTGGGTCAAGCCAACAGAAAGAATACAAGGATTCTTATATTCTTTTTTTTTTTTTTTAATTTGAGAGAGAGAGAATGAGAGATAGTGCGAGAGGGAAGAGGGTCAGAGGGAGAAGCAGACTCCCTGCCGAGCAGGGAGCCCGATGCGGGACTCGATCCCGGGACTCCAGGATCATGACCTGAGCTGAAGGCAGTCGCTTAACCAACTGAGCCACCCAGGCGCCCGGATTCTTATATTCTTGAGAGTTACGATAGAAGTTGAGGTGTTAGGCCAACTCATATGAATGAAATATTCTTCCCCTTGCCCAAGAGCCATAGGGCTTGTCTTCTCTCTTCATTTAAACCTCTGTTCACATGTCACTTCCCCAAAGAGGACTGCCCTCACTACCATCCATCGCTCTCAATGCCTTTCTCTTGTTCTGGTGGTCTTCATGGGTCTTACCACTACCGGATATTATATATGTGTTACAGACCTATATCTATGCATTATGTATCATTCCCATTCCTCCCTCCCCACCCACATGTAAGCCCCTGAGGTCAAAGACTTCATTTACTTTGTTTTCTGCTGCATTTCCAACACTCAGCACAACCCCGGGCACACACACAGCACATGCTCAACAAACACCTGTTGAATGAATTTGTTGGAATAAATGCCATTGGCTTTTGCTGCATTTATGTGGGCACGAGGCACTCGGGAGCACCCCAGTGTTCCTGGGCTTCTCCTTCCAAAGCACATGCATGTCCCTTCTAATCTTTCTGCCTTAATCACTTTAAATGTACTGACAAGCACAATTGACCAATTAATAGCGCTTATGCTCTTGTTACATCATTTGTAATCCATGATGCTCCTTCTACTTGTAATGGCCTTTCAATTTTTCATGACTCAAAATGGAGGACATACATAATGAATACAAATAGCAAATTGATTAAATGTAATGCATATTCTACTGCTTGCCGGGTTTATGCCTGTTATTAATGACAGAAATCCAGCAAATTCTCATGAAAACACTGATGACATACAACCTTTAATGCAAGATGTTGGAGCGCTAGGGGTCCTAAATTTTCCTAATTACTGAGCAGCAGCAGACACTAATTTCCCAGACGGCAACCTTTGTAAATAAGAACATCAGCATGGCCGCTTTGTCCAAGTTCTTTTTGCTGAGCACAAAACCCATCATGCAACCCATTTTTACTTCACCAGACTATTTGTGTTGTGTTTCAAAAAAAAAAATACACTTGAGAGATTGCCTTATGAGCAAAGTATAAAGGATGCCACTTGTGCAAAATCAAATTTATTGTCTACTCAGGGATTGCATGTATTTTGGAATGCTAATATACTGTGATACAGATTTCACAGAGCTTCAGCTGGTGTGCTGAGCATTAAAGCATCACAAAGGTGATAAAGCAAAACAGGAAAGAATATAGGGATAAGACTGAAATGGAGAATATGGTAAAGGAGATGCTTTTAAGAGATCCGCCTGGCTAAATGTGCAATCTTGGTCTCAGATTGCCAAAGGATGAGCTGGCTTGCAGTAAGAGACCATGCGAACCAACCTGTTTTCCCCATTAGCTAGAGAACCTTATAGGAAGCAGGCGTTTTCTTTGACACAATGGTGGGTATGGTGACTGGTTTAGCTAGGTTGGTACTAGAATGACAACAAAGCACTTGTCTGATAGGTCTGTAAAGAGAGTGGATGAAATGGATAGGAGCAATTGCTGAGGCCCACTCATGCTTAGAAACCAACATTCACAGTATGCTGGATGCTAGAAGCGAGTCAGCTGCTACTAAAATTTTCCTCCCCCAAGACAAATTGGCTGTCCTGCAGATAGAAGGTTGAATAAGTGAATGAGTGGCTATGGTCCTTGCCCACTTCCCAAGAGTCTAAACTTTGACAGGTCTGCATCCATGATAAGCTGTGCCCTGAATGGGTAGAATTTCAAACCCAGGGGAAGCAATGGTCTGCTAATTGTGCCCTACCAATACGGGGCCCAGAGTAAGTTTTGGCAAAACCTAATCCAGGCTTAGCAGGTGCCCTTCTGCCTTAGACCCAGAGCCAAGGATCTGAGAGCCAAGCAGTTTCTGGGGTGGTGCAGGGAGCCTGGGGAAGTGAGGGGAGACATGAGACAGGGAAGGAGGCCAGGGAAGGGGGGCCAGGGAAGGAGACAGGGAAGTCAGCTACCCCGGTGGGTGACTCAGAGGGAAACTCTGGAAAACTGTGCAACATACATGCCTCAGGATTCCCTCGGCCACAGTGTGAGGGAGCTGGGGTATTTATACCCATATACCTGGCAATTGTTTGTTAAGGATCCCCCCAAGGAGATCCTAACTTTGCAGGTACTTTCAGCCTCCCATGCTTAAGGACAAAATGGATTCTAGTAGCCTAGGGGTGGACTGTCTGACAAAGATACAACAATATTAGTGTAGCCCCCAAAGAAACTGCTTCAAAAGTCACCCCAAGGATTCCCTCTATTATATACAAAATCCACATCCCACCCCAAACTTCGAAGGCTTCACCATTACTCATGGTGGAAATGTCTCGTTAACCTGCACTGTGCATTAAGTACACTGCTGAATGGGATTTGAAAGGGGAATGAAATTAACAGACTCTCCTTGCTGACTTTTCCACTCTACAAAGATCGCAAAACAGATTTCTTACTGAAATTTAAGAAATACACATCTCTCCTCCCCCATTGTCATATGTCTATGTGAGAGAATAAAGAATTCACAACCAGTTCTAAAAAAAGAACCAAACTCAGAAGAGAGATACACTCACAGACCATAGAGTAAGAGATAATGCTAAAGGAGAACAAATTAGACAGGAATGAGGATTTATTTTATTATAATTTGAAAAAAAAACCACAAAATAATTTTTGGCACCTTTAAACATTTTCCCCAGCTGAAGCCTGACGTACACATATCCACGCCAGACCATTCTGTCATATGGGATCTGGTTGTCAGACAGGGCCTCATTTCATACTGGAATTTATCCTTTAAAGTCAAAGAGTGCCTCAACAACTCCACTTCTTTTGACATCATAGTTGTGAAAATCCTTTCTTCATACATATTAATAAAATAATAATAATTAGCATTTATTTAGTGCTTATTTGTGAATTGTTTTACATGTATTAACTCATTTAACACTCATTACAAATGTATGATTAGCTATAATTTCCCCCATTTTATACAGAAAGAATCAGGCCCAGAGAGTTTAAGTGACTAGCCTGAGGTCACTCAGTAAGTGGAGCTGGGACTTGAAACTAGGTTGTCTGACTCCAGAACACACATCTCTGCATTATCTTTCTTCCATGTACCGATTACTTACTTTGATAAGCAAATGTTTTTATAAACATAAATCTTGTTCTAATTGCTTACATCCTAAGGATATGATGATTTGACATTTAACTCCATGGTAAGTACAATACCCTCACATGAGGACCATCCTAGAACCCAGCCTGGTGATGGGTATTAAGAGCCTATTCAAGGAGGAGAGAGACTTAAACTTCCCAAGAGCAGCATTTGGTTTCTCCACCAGCATGCCCAGGTCACTGTACTAGCAAAACCTTTCCAGTTTTATCTCACACCCTAAAACACCTATCCCCTAGATCTGTGGACACTCACTAGGGGATTCAGGAAATCAGTTTTGTTTGCCTCTCTTGGCTCCCAGATGAGACTATTCAACCCCACTAGACTCCATATTGAGTAAGAGTATGAAACATGCAAATAGCACTGCTTTCTTTTTAGCTTTTATTGGCATTTACTAAATAAAAGAAGGATGTGTGTGATTATTGATGGAACCATTGCTTAGAAAGCACTTGAGCCATTGCTTAGATTCACATTTACTATCATGTGATTCTGAGTCTAAAAAGGCATTGACATTTTTTTCCCCAGTTAAGACTTATAAACACGGAGTCAGAGAGGCCTCTTGTTCTTCTAAAAGTCAATTTAGGAGAAGATGAGAAAGAGAAGCTCATGCCTGACAATGTTAAAAGCTTACGGTTTGCTTTTCCACAGTGTTTCAATTACAGGGTAAGTGTATAGATGGCATAAGCATGTATGCACATAAATGCTATTTGATAAATTCAAAAGAAAGATTGTTTTCTCACTTCTAACACTCAGGGATTTATAAAAGATAATGTTTTAAGAGCCAGCAAAATCGACTACTACACACACATAAAAGATACCCTCTTATTTCTCCAAATATTTGGAGAATTCGTCTAGAGAAGGATCACAGTAGGAACTACCCGTGTTTGATTGGATAAAATGGTAAAAGTCCACCCAGGGAATAGTTCACGTATGCAGGTGCATGTGGGTGTGGGGTGTGTGTGTGTGTGTCTGTGTGTGTGTGTCTCCATACAAATATACAAGAGAGTAATTTTAAACAAAAACATTAAAAAAGTTCATCATTCTGCCTTGACTTGTTCTTTCCACATGTTCTTGTTCAGTTATACCAGCAGCTTCAGAAGTGTCAGGCCCACTCTGGAAAACAGTATGGAGGTTCCTCAAAAAGTTGAAAATAGAGATACCATATGACCCAGCAATTGCACTACTGGGAATTAACCCCAAAGATACAAATGTAGGGATCCGAAGGGGTATGTGCACCCCGATGTTTATAGCAGCAATGTCCACAATAGCCAAACAATGGAAAGAGCCAAGATGTCCATTGACAGATGAATGGATGAAGAAGATGTGGTATATATACACAATGGAACATTATGCAGCCATCAAAAGGAATGAGATCTTGCCATTTGCAATGACGTGGATGGAACTGGAGGGTATTATGCTGAGCGAAATAAGTCAATCAGAGAAAGACATGTATCCTATGACCTCACTGATATGAGGAATTCTTAATCTCAGGAAACAAACTGAGGGGTGCTGGAGTGATGGGGGGTGGGAGGGATGGGATGGCTGGGTGATAGACATTGGGGGGAGATGTGCTATGGTGAGCACTGTGAATTGTGTAAGACTGTTGAATCACAGACCTGTACCTCTGAAAAAAATAATACATTATATGTTTAAAAAAAAAGAAGAAGAAGTTAGCAGGAAGGGAGAAATGAAGGGGAGG
This sequence comes from Callorhinus ursinus, assembly GCF_003265705.2. NCBI lineage: Eukaryota > Metazoa > Chordata > Mammalia > Carnivora > Otariidae > Callorhinus > Callorhinus ursinus. The sequence goes on from NW_027397118.1 coordinate 6,289,550, forward strand.
AAATCGGAGGGGGAGACAAACCATTAGAGATGATGGACTCTGAAAAACAAACTGAGGGTTCTAGAGGGGAGGGGGTGGGAGGAAGGGTTATCCTGGCGATGGGTATTAAAGAGGGAACGTTCTGCGTGGAGCACTGGGTGTTATGCACAAACAATGAATCACGGAACACTACATCAAAAACTAATGGTGTATCTCTCATTCATCTATTCTCCTCTGGACAAAATGACAAGACGAAAAAAATCACCTCAGCAAAAAGAACAAGAGGTAGTACCCTCAGCCAGGGACCTACTCAATACGGACATTAGTACGATGTCGGACCTAGAGTTCAGAATCATGACTTTAAAGATACTAGCTGGGCTTGAAAAAAGCGTGGAAGTTATTAGAGAAACCCTTTCTGGAGAAATAAAAGAACTAAAATCTAACCAAGTCGAAATCAAAAAGGCTATTGATGAGGTGCAATCAAAAATGGGGGCACTAACTGCTAGGATAAATGAGGCAGAAGAGAGAATCAGCGATATAGAAGACCAAATGATGGAAACTAAAGAGGCTGAGAAAAAGAGAGATAAACAACTATAGGATCACGAGGGCAGAATTCGAGAGATAAGTGATTCGATAAGATGAAACAACATTAGAATAATTGGGATCCCAGAAGAAGAAGAAAGAGAGAGAGGGGCAGAAGGTATATTGGAGCAAATAATAGCAGAGAACTTCCCTAATGTGAGGAAGGAAACAGGCATCAAAATCCAGGAGGCACAGAGAACCCCTCTCAAAATCAATAAAAATAGGTCAACACCCCGACATCTAATAGTAAAACTTATGAGTCTCAGAGACAAAGAGAAAATCCTGAAAGCAGCTCGGGAGAAGAGATATGTAACCTACAATGGTAAAAATATTAGATTGGCAACAGACCTATCCACAGAGACCTGGCAGGCCAGAAAGGACCGGCAAGATATCTTGTGCACTAAACGAGAAAAATATGCAGCCAAGAATACTATATCCAGCTAGGCTGTCATTGAAAATAGAAGGAGAGATAAAAAGCTTCCAGGACAAACAAAAACTAAAGGAATTTGCAAACATGAAACCAGCCCTCCAAGAAATATCGAAAGGGGTCCTCTAAGCAAAGAGAGAGCCTAAAAGCAGCAAAGATCAGAAAGGAACACAGACAACATACAGTCACAGTCACCTTACAGGCAATACAATGGCACTAAATTCATACCTTTCAATAGTTACCCTGAATGTAAATGGGCTCAATGCCCCAATCAAAAGACACAGGCTATCAGATTGGATTAAAAAACAAGACCCATCCATATGCTGTCTGCAAGAGACTCATTTTAGACCCAAAGACACCCCCAGATTGAAAGTGAGGGGGTGGAAAACCATTTACCATGCTAATGGACACCAAAAGAAAGCTGGGGTGGCAATCCTTATATCAGACAAACTAGATTTTAAAACAAAGACTGTAATAAGAGATGAGGAAGGACACTATATCCTACTTAAAGGGTCTATCCAACAAGAAGATCTAACAATTGTAAATATCTATGCCCCGAACATGGGAGCAGCCAATTATATAAGGCAATTAATAACAAAAGCAAAGAAACACATTGACAACAATACAATAAGAGTGGGGGACTTTAACACCCCCCTGACTGAAATGGACAGATCATCTAAGCAAAAGATCAACAAGGAAATAAAGACTTTAAATGACACACTGGACCAAATGGACTTCACAGACATATTCAGAACATTCCATCCCAAAGCAACGGAATACACATTCTCTCTAGTGCCCATGGAACATTCTCCAGAATTGATCACATCCTAGGTCACAAATCAGGTCTCAACCGGTACCAAAAGTTGGGGATCATTCCCTGCATACTTTCAGACCACAATGCTTTGAAACTAGAACTCAATCACAAGAGGAAAGTCGGAAAGAACTCAAATACATGGAGGCTAAAGAGCATCCTACTAAAGAATGAATGGGTCAACCAGGAAATTAAAGAAGAATTAAAAAATTTCATGGAAACCAATGAAAATGAAAACACAACTGTCCAAAATCTTTGGGATACAGCAAAGGCAGTCCTGAGAGGAAAGTATATAGCAATACAAGCCTTTCTCAAGAAACAAGAAAGGTCTCAAATATACAACCTAACCCTACACCTAAAGGAGCTGGAGAAAGAACAGCAAATAAAGCCTAAACCCAGGAGGAGAGGAGAAATCATAAAGATCAGAGCAGAAATCAATGAACTAGAAACCAAAAGAACAGTAGAACAGATCAACGAAACTAGGAGCTGGTTCTTTGAAAGAATTAACAAGATTGATAAATCCCTGGCCAGACTGATCAAAAAGAAAAGAGAAATGACCCAAATCAACAAAATCATGAATGAAAGAGGAGAGATCACAACCAACACCAAAGAAATACAAACAATTATAAGAACATATTATGAGCAACTCTATGCCAGCAAATTAGATAACCTGGAAGAAATGGGTGCATTCCTAGAGATGTATCAACTACCAAAACTGCACCAGGAAGAAATAGAAAACCTGAACAGACCTATAACCACTAAGGAAATTGAAGCAGTCATCAAAAATCTCCCAACAAACAAAAGCCCAGGGCCAGATGGCTTCCCAGGGGAATTCTATCAGACATTTCAAGAAGAATTAATACCTATTCTCCTGAAACTGTTCCAAAAAATAGAAATGGAAGGGAAACTTCCAAACTCATTTTATGAGGCCAGCATTACCTTGATCCCAAAACCAGACAAAGACCCCATCAAAAAGGAAAATTACAGACCAATATCCTTGATGAACATGGATGCAAAAATTCTCACCAAAATACTAGCCAATAGGATCCAACAGTCCATTAAAAGGATTATTCACCACGACCAAGTGGGATTTATCCCTGGGCTGCAAGGTTGGTTCAACATCCGCAAATCAATCAACGTGATACAATACATTAACAAAAGAAAGAACAAGAATCATATGATCCTCTCAACAGATGCAGAAAAAGCATTTGACAAAGTACAGCATCCTTTCTTGATCAAAACTCTTCAGAGTATAGGGATAGAGGGTACATACCTCAATATCATAAAAGCCATCTGTGAAAAACCTACAGCGATTATCATTCTCAATGGGGAAAGGCTGAGAGCTTTTCCCCTAAGGTCAGGAACGCGGCAGGGATGTCCACTCTCACCACTGCTATTCAACATAGTATTAGAAGTCCTAGCCACAGCAATCAGACACCAAAAAGAAATCAAAGGCATCCAAATCGGCAAGGAGGAAGTCAAACTCTCACTGTTTGCAGATGATATGATACTGTATGTGGAAAACCCAAAAGACTCCACCCCAAAACTGCTAGAACTCATACAGGAATTCAGTCAAGGAGCAGGCTATAAAATCAATGCACAGAAATCAGTGGCATTCCTATACACAAACAACAAGACAGAAGAGAGACAAATCAAGGAGTCGATCCCAGTTACAACTGCACCCAAAACCATAAGATACCTAGGAATAAATTTAACCAAAGAGGCAAAGGATCTGTACTCAGAAAACTATAAAATACTCAGGAAAGAAATTGAAGAAGACACAAAGAAATGGAAAAATGTTCCATGCTCATGGATTGGGAGAACCAACATTGTGAAGATGTCAATGCTACCTAGAGCAATCTACACATTCAATGCAATCCCCATCAAAATACCATCCACTTTTTTCAAAGAAATGGAACAAATAATCCTAAAATTTGTATGGAACCAGAAGAGACCCCGAATAGCCAGAGGAATCTTGAAAAAGAAAAGCAAAGCTGGCGGCATCACAACTCCGGACTTCCAGCTCTATTACAAAGCTGTCATCATCAAGACAGTATGGTACTGGCACAAAAACAGACACATAGATCAATGGAACAGAATCGAGAGCCCAGAAATGGACCCTCAACTCTATGGTCAACT
>NW_027397118.1:6298487-6323033 GCF_003265705.2 Callorhinus ursinus
TATGACCTCACTGATATGAGGAATTCTTAATCTCAGGAACAAACTGAGGGTTGCTGGAGTGGTCGGGGGTGGGAGGGATGGGGTGGCTGGGTGATGGACATTGGGGAAGATATGTGCTATGGTGAGCGCTGTGAATTGTGTAAGACTGTTGAATCACAGATCTGTACTTCTGAAACAAATAACGCAACATATTTTAAGAAAAAAGAAAAAGAAGAAGATAGCAGGAGGAAGAATGAAGGGGAGTAAGTCAGAGGGGGAGACGAACCAGGAGAGATGATGGGACTCTGAAAAACAAACTGAGGTTTCTGGAGGGGAGGAGGGTGGGGGGATGGGTTAGCCTGGTGATGGGTATTGAGGAGGGCACATTCTGCTTGGAGCACTGGGTGTTATGAACAAACAATGAATCATGGTACAGTACACCAAAACAAATTATGTAATATATGGTGATTAACATAACAATAAAAAAATAAAAAAAAAACTAATGGTGTAAGGTATGATGATTAACATAACTTAAAAAAAAAGAATTAATTTGGAGAACACGTGAAAAAAAAAAAAGAAGTGTCAGGCCCAAATCAGTCAGGAGGGTTTGTTTAGAAACCATGACCCATCACAATGTGGTTTTATTTAATCTACACTTTATTCCACCCTCATAATAAGTACTTGCTATTGCACAGGGCTGCTGTGTGATGAAGGAGGGTAGCCTGCATAACTGAGGTTCTCTTGTCAGATACCCACAGAGTCTTTGCCGTCTATACATTGAGAACAGTGACTGCGCCAGTGGGGCAGGCAGGCAGAGGTAAGTGAGACATGGGTGTGACATGCCCTTTTGACAGCCGTCAAGTCCCCTGATGTTGGATGGGACTGGACTGTATTGAAATTAATTCTAATTAGGAGACTTTGATTTTAGGCTAATCTTTGTTTCTGTAGAGTTTTCCTTGTGGGTCTCCCTTGCCTCAAATACCCAGCTAGAAACAGATATAAAGGATATGCATTGTGCACAGAAGTCCCCAAAGATGGCATCAGATAGACTGAGATGACAGAATAAAAACATAAATCAATATAAATTTCAAAAAGCCTTTAGCTTGGTCATATTTGCAAAATAAAGTCAGTCACTTCTTGCTGATTAAGCTTTTTTTTTTTTTAACAACTTCTTAATAATCTGGACAATGATATGCTAGGACAATCATGGCCTAGACAGAGGATGCTAAATAAAAAAGCAATATCAAATATTATTAAACTAAGTATATACTAAAAATCATATCATTATATAAAATACAGACTATAAATGTAAATTATAATAAATTAAATAATAGATAAATAAGCTTAAAAATGGAAAAGTGATAGTAAATCAAAAGTGCGTTTCTAACAACCTGAAGTAATGTTGCAAGCCTTAGATACCTGTGAAATTGGAATACTGAAGAAAATAGGATGTAAATTAGGAAGGAACTCAGTGAGGATGGAAAACATATTTGTGGTGTTAAAGCATGCCAAGTAATAGTTGCATAACAAAGGTGAGGGTAGATTGGACATTATGATGAGAAATCCCTAGCATCAACTTGGTGCTGGGGAGGGGACAGTTCAGAGGCAGAATTTTAGGTAGAATTGAGGAAAAATGAAGGTTTTGACCAAAGGAAAGGTGAAGGTCAAGGAAAAAGTCTGGTTAAACATGACCCAGTGGAATAAGTAGGGAGACAGGAATCATTGCTGTATAAAAGATCTAGAAAAGGAAATTAGGAAAGGTTCCTTTACCTTCAATATTCAACTGGTTTCCAAAAATGCAGCCTATTAAAGTAGGAAATATTTTGATAAAACAGTGGAGATTTTACTTCTTGGGAAAGGCAGAATGAGACAAAATGCTAAAAGATGGACTAAGGTTTTATTCTTCTTTTATTCTATTTCACTTCATTTTATCTCATTTTTGTTTACTTATGCTTACCTAGTACTTACCATGTATCAGGCACCATTTAAAGCATTTCATAAGCAATAACCATTTTAAACTTTATAACAACTGAGAATGTACTATTACTAGCCCATTTTACATAAAGTACACTGAAGCTTGGAAAGGTTGAGTGACTTGCCCAAGGTCAGACAGCTAGTAAAAGGTGAAGCTGTACACAAGCAATCAGCTCCACAGTTACTTGAGACCTCTACGCTATGCTGACTTTATAAGTCACGGAATTAATAAGTGACATATTTAGATTATCTCACTCAATTTTCTCAGCTTCTAAATCTTTGAAAGATTTAAAAAATATATACAGTTCCATACTCTTTATAAAAGGAAAAAAACTGAGGAAATTTGGTCTTAAAATATATCCATTTGTCTTTATAACTATACATGGAACCTTAAGGATTCTTTAAAATATTAAATTGGTATTACACAAAAATAAAACAAGGGAATAGATGGGTTGGAAAGATATATTTTTGTTATTCCACAATAATTTTCACAGTGAGATCAGATTAGAAAGCGACCAGAATTAATGGCCAAGAATAAAATTCTCCCAAGTGTTGAAGACACATTCCATCAGAACAATGTATGACAGCATTTTAAAGAAGTGTTTCCTGCCACAAAGGCAGAAGCAGGTGCTAATGTCAACATCTCCGAAAAGCTGCAGCCTAAAAGAATAATGTCCTGCATTTCCCTACAAACTGCATTTCCCTACGAGATCTTAACTGAAAGCACCCTCACCTTCAGTCTCAACTCCTTATATCTGCAACCTTACCAGTAATGACATCATTCACTCACTCACTCACTCACTCACTCACTCACTCATTCAACAAACATTTATAGAGCTCCCATTTAGCCCTAAGATAATCCCAGAGTGAATGAGTTTCCTCTCCTTAATAAGTCCATTCAGAGATTATGAATTTGATAAATAATTTCAAGGTCATGAGCTGGTGTTAATAGAGGCTCTAAAAACATAAGCAGCAGCATCCTTTTAAAAATGTGCTCTTTGTGCTTCTGGTTCAATATGGTGGAATGAGTACATGCATTATTTCCTCTCTTGACTGAAACCTCACTAAAATGAGAGTAAGTGCCAAATTTCTACTCCTAGTCAAAATGGAATAACAGGGACTTGATTTACCCTCCTACCTAAGACAAGCCAGAAGAATGGACAAAATGTAGGAAAAAATAGGATGCAAGACACTGGATGTTAGCCAACAAAAAACTAGTGATCCTTGAGAACAGGGAAACAAATGAGGTGATCCTGTGATTTCCCAAGCTTACTGCCTGTAGGGAGATTCCAGGCCACAGCACAAAAAGGGTGAACCCAGGTGGAGTGAATGGAGTCCTGGAGTTGGGTGGATACAGATGTGTGTAAGAATTGACCTTGGCAGCTAGAGCTTACAGAGAAGAAAGAGTACTAGACGGAGAACTGCATAGAGAGAGAATTCCAAAGATCTGAACATGGTTCTTCTTGGGTATTTGGCTGAGGAAGTAAAAGTGTTGTGCATGGGAAGCCACTACCCATGGCCAGGTGAAAATCCATAAAAAGGACAGAGAACAGTGTCAGTTGCTTACACAGGCCTTAGAATAGTGTCTATTCCCAACCACCAGAATTGGAAAACTTCAAGATTCGCAGCATATTGTGTACATACACAGAACAGTTTGCCTCAGTTGTGGGGAATAATCACCCACAAACCAAACACTTCTTTGATCTCACCTAACACATCTTTATTTTTTTTTAAGATTTTATTTATTTATTTGACAGAGAGAGACACAGCGAGAGAGGGAACACAAGCAGGGGGAGTGGGAGAGGGAGAAGCAGGCTTCCCGCGGAGCAGGGAGCCCAATGAGGGGCTCGATCCCAGGACCCTGGGATCATGACCTAAGCCGAAGGCAGACACTTAACAACTGAGCCACCCAGGCGCCCCATAATCTAACACATCTTTAAACATTTTTATTTATTTATTTGAGAGAGAGAGGGAGAGAAGGAGTGTGAGTGGGGGGAGGAGTAAAGGGAGAGGGCCGAGCAGACTCCGGGCTGAGCATGGAGCCTGAGGTGGGGCTTGATCCAACGACCCTGAGATCATGACCTGAGCCAAAATCAAGAGTTGGATGCTTAACACACTGAGCTACCCAGGCGCCCCTTACCTAATAAATCTTTAAAGCAAACTACAATATCTAAGACAAAAATTACATTGTATAGGATTAATGGTAGGTTAGAGACTGCAGAAGAAAATACTAGTGAATTTGAAGACATGGCAATAGAAAACATTCAGAACAAAAGATCAGGAGAAAGAGAATTTTATAAAATGAGCCGAGCATCCGTGAGCTGTGGGATAACTTTAAGCCGCTGAATACATGGGAATTTGGAGTCCCCGAAATAGAGGAGAGAAGGGGCAGGACAGAAAAAAATGTTGAGGAACTAATGGCTAAAAAAAATTTCCAAATTTGATGAAAACAATAAAAACACAGATCCACAAAGCTTAATGAGCCCCAAGTACAAGAAACATGAGGAAAGAGACAGCAAGGTATATCCTAATCAACTGGCTTAAAAGTGATGGGAAGAAAATCTTGAAAGCAGCCTCAGATAAACAGACACATTATACAGAGAGAATCAAAGGTTAAGGATTACTGTGGCTTTCTAAATAGAAATAATTCATGTGAGAAGACAGTGGAATCACATTTTTCAAGTACTAAAAGGAAAAAAAACCTGTCAACCTAAGAATTCTACATTTAGTGAACCTATCCTTTTTAAATGAAAGGGAAAGTAGAGACCCTGACTGGGCTGGGTGTCTGTCTGCAGATGAGTGGCCAGGGGTCCAAGAGTGCAGATGTAGTCCCTTGAGGTAGAGTATTGAGAAGGGGGCCTGGCCATCCACATCTTTTCCCTGCAGAGATCTCTACAGCACCCATGCTGTGACATCTACAGCTGACTGGCACATGGGAACAGAGCTAGCTCCAGGAAGATGTTCAGCAGCTTTGTGCCTGTGGAAAGCCTCTGGCTGTTAACAAGACAAGTGCTTTAATCGAGTGTCCTTACAGAATTCTTAAATTCAGAAATATTTTATCTTGAAGGAAATGAAACGAATGGCACCAAAACCAATGCCACTATGGCCAACAGCACCAAATCAGGCAGTCCCAAAGCCAGGGATTTAATGTGCAAATTGGCATTTATACCAGATTGGCATAATTCACATCCTTATACATGAAAATTTACATATTTAGGGGCGCCTGGGTAGCTTAGTCTTTTAAGCGTCTGCCTTTGGCTCAGGTCATGGTCCCAGGGTCCTGGGATCTATCCCCGCATAGGACTCCCTGCTCTGCAGGGAGCCTGCTTCTCCCTCTTCCTCTACCTGCTGCTCCCCCTGCTTGTGCATGCGCTCTCTCTCTAATAAATAAATAAAATCTTTTTTAAAAAAGAAAATTTACATATTTAAGACCCCACTCTTCATCATGTAGAGTGTATTCAAGAGGTGGTTTCCAAAATATGTTGAGACTTTCTTTTTCAAGTGAGTATTCATGATCAAATAACACTAACCATAGATACAATTATGTGTGTTTAGTATGTACCAGGGTCTGTTCAAAGGCTTCATATGTAATTCAATCCTCATAATAACTCTATGAAATAGATTCTATTATTGTTTTTTAATCAATTTTATTTATTTATTTGAGAGAGAGAGAGAGTGCATGAGCAGGGGGGAGGGATAGAGGGAGAAGCAGACTCCCTGCTGAGCAAGGAGCCTGATCATGGGGGCTCAACCCCAGGACCCTGAGATCACAACCTAAGCAGAAGGCAGACACTTAACTGACTGAGCCACCCTGGCACCCTGATTCTATTATTGTTTTATTTTTATTGTCTTATTATTATTTTCTTTTTTCAAAGATTTTATTTATTCATTCATGACAGAGAGAGAGAGAGAAGCAGAGGGAGAAGCGGGCTCCCAAGGAGCAGGGAGCCCGATGCGGGACTTGATCCCAGGACCCTGGGATCATGACCTGAGCCGAAGGCAGACGCTTAACCATCTGAGCCACCCAGGCGCCCATTATTGTCTTATTATTATTTTCTATGTGGGAAAACTGAAACACAAACTGATTAAGCCACTTGCCCAAAGGTTACATAGTTTTTAAGTGGCAGGGTCAGGATTTGAACCCAGGCAGTGTGATTCCAGAATCCGTGGGTTTAACTACTATGTTAAATAGTATATATAAGTACTATAAATAAATATATACTTTATACACATGCATATTCTATAACTACAATGTATACTGCTTAATTCAGGTTTTTAAAAATAGACTTTATTGTTTTTTATTAATTTTAGTTTTAGGGAAAAATTGAACTAAGGTACAGAGTTCCCATATACCCCTCCACTCATCACCTGTTACCCTATTATTAACATCTTACATTACTGTGGTACATTTGTTACAATTGATAAGTCATTATTGATATATTATTAACTAAAGTCCATAGTTTACATTAGAGTTCACTCTTTGTGTTGTACATTCCATGGGTTTTGACAAGGGTATAATGACATGTGTCCATCATTCCAGTACCATACAGAATAGTTCCACTGCCCTAAAAATCCTCTGTGCTCTGCCTATTCATCCCTCCCTCCCAACTAGCAGCCCCCCACCCCAGCAAGCACTGATCTCTTTACTGCCCCCTAGCTTTGCCTTTTCCAGAACATCATAGAGTTGGAATTATATAGCATGTAGTCTTTTCAGATTGGCTTCTTTCACTTAGCAGTGTGTTTCAGGCTTCTTTGTGTCTTTTTGTTGCTTGATAGTTCATTTCTTTTTTTGCTGAATAATATTCCATTGTTGAAAGTACCACAGTTTGTTCATCAATAGATGAACTGATGCCATCAATAGATGCCACTGCTGAAGGATATCTTGGCTGCTCCCATGTTTGGCAATTATGAATAAAGCTGCTGTAAACATTCATATGCAGGGTTTTGTGTGGACATAAGTTTTCAACTCATGGACACTTCACTCAGTTTTTATAGCAATAAAATTGGACATTATAATTAAAAAAATGGTAAATAAAGACTTTTTCAGTCATACAAAAGCTAAAAGAACTCATAACCAGTAGACTGCACTACAAGAAATGTTAAAATCATTTAAGCAGAAGGAAAATGATGTGAGATGGAAATGGGAATTTACAAAAAAGGAGAGAACAATGGAAATGGATATACACACACACATACACACATTCACATACACATAGACACACACATATACACATACATACATATATAAATACATACATATATATGCCCTAATTTTAAAAATCTCTTTAAAAGATAACAATTTAAACAAAAATAATATGGGGTTTGTAACACTTCTAGAGGTTAAAGGTATGGTATAATGGCAAAAAAGACTGGCAGGGGGAGAAATAGAAATATACTGTTTCAAGATTCTTACGCTATATGTGCAGTGGCATAAAATCACTTGAAAGTGGACTATAATAAACTAAATATATATACTTATAAACCCTGAAGTAACAAGTAATTAACAAAAATAGAGTTACAGCTGATAATCCAACCAAGGACGTAAAATAGAATTGTAAAAAATAATTAATTCAAAGTAAGGTGGGAGAAGAGGAAGAAGGGAACAAAGAGGGGATGACAAATAAAAGAAACAGCATTTAAACCTAATTACATCACATGTCACATTAAATATAAATGGTCTAAATGCCACAATTAAAAGGCAGAGATTGTCAGACTAAATAAAAGCAAGACTTGACTATTGCCTATAAGCAACACACTCCAAATGTAACGGCACAAGTAGGTTAAAAGTAAAAGAATGGAAAAATATATCATACTCAGAACAATCAAAGGATGGGGGATGAAGACTGTCATTGCATAATGATAAAGGATTTAATTCATCAAGAGCACACAATAATCACAAACCATAAATGTCTATGCACTTAATAACAGAGCTTCAAAATACATGAAACAAAACTAGTATAATTGCAAGAAGAAATAGACTAAATGTAGCCAGAAATTTCAATACTCTTGTCTCAATGATATATAGAACAAGTAGACAGAAAATCAATAAGGAAATAGATCTAAACAACCCTATCAAACAACTTATTTAATTGACATTTATAGAACAATTTCACCCAACAGCAGAATACACATTCTTTTCATGAGCATATGGACATTTACAACAATAGACCATATTGTGGGCTATAAAAAAAGTTTCAGTAAGTTAAAAAAGATTCTAGTCACACAAAGCATATTCTATGATCATAATGGGATTAAATAAAAAATAAACAACAGAATAGTCCCTGAAATATCCTTAAATATTTGGAAACAAAATAATATACTTTTGAATATCTCATGGGTCAAAGATGAACTGGAATTTAGAAAGTATTTTTAACTGAATGAAAATTAAAATAACATAGAATTTGGAGGATGCCACTAAAGCAGTATAGAGGGGGAAATTTATAGTACCAGCTGCCTATATTAGAAAAGAAGAAAAGTCTTAGCTTTCCTGCAAAAAACTTAAAAAGCAAGAGCAAATTAAACTTAACTATGTAGAAGGAAGGAAATAATAAAGACAGGAACATAAAACAATGACATAGAAAAAAGAATAACAATAGAAAAAAATCAATGAGACCAAAAGCTAGTTCTTTGAAAAGATCAATAAAAATGATAAGCCTGAAAATTAACAAGTCAGGAAACGACAGATGTTGGCGGGGATGTGGAGAAAGGGGAACCCTCCTACACTGTTGGTGGGAATGCAAGCTGGTGCAACCACTCTGGAAAACAGTATGGAGGTTCCTCAAACAGTTGAAAATAGAGCTACCATACGATCCAGCAATTGCACTACTGGGTACTTACCCCAAAGATACAAATGTTGGGATCCGAAGGGGTACGTGCACCCCAATGTTTATAGCAGCAATGTCCACAATAGCCAAACTGTGGAAAGAGCCAAGACGTCCAGCGACAGATGAATGGATAAAGAAGAGGTGGTATATATACACAATGGAATATTATGCAGCCATCAAAAGGAATGAGATCTTGCCATTTGCAACGACATGGATGGAACTGGAGGGTGTTATGCTGAGTGAAATAAGTCAATCAGAGAAAGACATGTATCATATGACCTCACTGATATGAGGAATTCTTAATCTCAGGAAACAAACTGAGGGTTGCTGGAGTGGTCGGGGGTGGGAGGGATGGGGTGGCTGGGTGATAGACATTGGGGAGGGTATGTGCTATGGTGAGCACTGTGAATTGTGCAAGACTGTTGAATCACAGATCTGTACTTCTGAAACAAAAAATGCAATATATGTTAAGAAAAAAAAGAAGAAAAAAATGATAAGCCTGTAGTCAGTCTTATCAAGAAAAACAGAAAAAGAAGACAGAATTGCAGATAATAGGACCAAGAGAAGTGACATCACTATATATTCCACAGAGAATAAGAAGATAATAAGGGGAATATGGTGAAGAACTTTATGCCAACAAATTTGATAACGTAGATGAAATGGACAAATTCTTTGAAAGACACAAATTATTACCAAAGCTCACTCAGGAAGAAACAGATAACCTAATAGCCCTATGTCTACCAAAGAAATTTTTAATTAAAAAATAATCGTCCACAAAGAAAACTCCAGGCCAGATGAGTTTACCAGTGAATTATATCAAATATTAAGGAAGAAATAATACCAAGTCTACACAACTCTTCCAGGAAATTGGAATGGAGGAGATATTTTCCAATTTACTGTATGAACTCAGTATTGCCCTAATACCAAAACTAGACAAGGATACTGCCAGCAAAGAAAAGAGACCAATATCGCTCATGAACCTACAAAAATTCCAAACAAAATTTCAGCATATCAAATCCAACAATGCATAGAGAGACAAAGAAGGTTTTTATCCCAGAAACACAAAGTTGGCTTAACATTTAAAAATCAATCAATGTAATTCACTATATTAATAAGCTGTAAAGAAAAACCATATGGTCATCTTAATAGATGCAGAAAAAGGCTTTGATAAAATCTAACATTCATTCCTTTTTTATTTATTAAGTTTTAAATTTTTATTTATTTTTTATTTATTAAGTTTTAAATTTTTATCCCAGTATAGTTAATATACAGTGTTATATTAATTTCAGGTGTACAATATAGTGATTCAACAATTCCATACATCACCCAGTGCTCATCACAAGTGCACTCCTTGATCCCCATCATCTATTTAACTCACCTGCCACTCCCCTCCCCTCTGGTAACCATCAGTTTGTTCTCTATAGTTGAGAGTCTCTTTCTTACTTTGTCCGTCTGTCTCTTTTTTCCCTTTGCTCATTTGTTTTGTTTCTTAAGTTTCACATGTGCGTGAAATCATATGCTATCTGTCTTTCAAATACATATAGCATATGTATATTTACATATGCTAAAATGAATACTCAGAAATTAAAATGTAAAAAAAAGATACTAACAGCATCAAAAGACTTATTTTGCTTAGCATTATACTCTCTAGCTCCATCTATCCTGTTGCAAATGGCAATATTTCATTCTTTTTTATGACTGAATAATATTCCATATACCACATCTTCTTTATCCATGCATCAGTTGATAGATACTTGGGCTGTTTTCTGTATCTTGATTATTGTAAATAATGCTGCTATAAACCTAGGGGTGCATGTATTCCTTTGAATTAGCGTTTTTGTATTTTGGGGGTAAATACCCAGTATTTTTGTATTTTGGGGGTAACTACCCACGATTACTGAATGGTGGGGTAGTTCTATTTTTAACTTTTTTTTTTTTTTAAATTTTTTTTTTTTTTGAGAGAGAGAATGAGTGGGGGGTTGGGGGAGAGGGAGAGGGAGAAGCAGCCTCCCCGCTGAGCAGGGAGCCCAATGGGGGGCTTGATCCCAGGACCCTGGGATAACGTCTTGAGCTGAAGGCAGATGCTTAATCGACTGAACCACCCAGGTGCCCCTATTTTTAAATTTTTGAGGAACCTCTATACTGTGTTCCAGAATGGCTGCACCAGTTTGCATTTCCACCAGCAGTGCAAGAGGGTTCCTTTCTCTCCACATCCTCGCCAACACTTGTTGTTTCTTGTATTTTTGTGTGACAGGTGTGAGGAGATATCTCCTTGTGGTTTTGATTTGCATTTCCCTGATGGTGAATGTTGTTGTGCACTTTTTCATGTGTCTGTTGGCCATCTGTATGTCTTCTTTGGAGAAATGTCTGTTTACGTCTTCTGCTCATTTTTAATTGAATTGTTTTTTGGGGGGTTGAGTTGTATAAGTTTTTTATATATTTTAACATACATTCCTGATAAGAGCTCTCAAAAAGGTAGGAATTAATAGGGAATACCTCCAATATGAAAAAAGGGTATCGGCCAAAAACATATGCTAGCATCATACTTCATGGTAACAGACTGAATATTTCACCACAAGACCAGAAACAAGACAAAGATGTCCACACTTCCCATTTCTATTCAGTAGTGCCCGTGGGTTTCTAGCCAATGGATGAAGTAAAAGAAATAAAAGACCAGATTGGAAAGGAAGAAGTAAAATGGTTTTTCTTTACAGATGACATGATTGTCTATGTAGAAAATTCAAGAAAATGTACAAAAATGCTACTATAACTAATATGTGAGTTTAACAAGGTTGCAAGATATGGTATCATTATGCAATTTCAATTATATTTACCTATGCTAAAATGAATACTCAGAAATTAAAATGTAAGAAAAGATACTGTTACTAACAGCATCAAAAGATATGAAATACTAAAATTACTGGAGATAACTAAACTGATATCTTTACAAAAGTCTGGAATACTTGGGCATAAATCATGTATACATCATTACAAAATTTCAGAACCATAAAAATAAAGGATCCTGAAAGTTTTCACAGGGACTAAACAGATTGCCTGTAAAGGACTGAGAATCAGATTGGCGTGACTTCTCAACAGCCAAAGCATAATGAAGCAAGAGGAAAGGGGGAGGGTGATGTTGTTAATTACATTCTCATCCAACACAGCAAGAAGTGGCTACACATTGTATAAAGGTGATAAATGACCAAACAAAAGTAGGAGCATATTATATAGAAATGTGGAGCTTACCACCAGAAGGCCTACAAATAGAATGGGTTAAAATTGGCTACCTCTGGGAGTAGGACTTGAAGGGAGGAAAATGGGGTAGGAAATAGATGCAATAATTAAAAAACCTGTTTTTATTACTTATTTTTTAAAAGTACATGCACGATTTCAAAATATCCAAAAAATACAATGGGTACATGATGACATTTGAACCGAAAGCAAGGTAAGTAGACTCTAAGGTCACATGGATGTACTTTGCAAAGTATGGCCACTGAATAGGTTTCCCCATCCTTCCTACTCTCCCCCCCCCCCCACCTTATGCTCCCTGTGAAAAACAGCATTTGCTGGGTGTGACTTTGATGGAACCATTCTTATATGTGAGGCTCACTGGTCTAGGACCAAGCAAAACCCAGCAGATTATGTGATCTGGATACACAGAGCAATGACCTCACACTGATAAAAGCATGCAGGCACCCAAAGGGCTGTACAATCAATTAATTCATTTGAAGGTGATGTATTCAATCAATGGCATTTCAAGAGAAGATAGGACAAAGCATGTGTTTTGGAAAAACAGGCAACTTGGCTTCATAATTACTAGGAAAATTACTAGGGACATATCTTGCACTTTCTCCTAGACTAGGGATACTCTCCTTCACTGGGATATTCCAATCCATTGGCCAAACCTCTATTTTCCTAAATGTGGGATAGTGGTGATTCCCAACATGATTTTAGGCAGCATAGCAATGGACCTCATTTCAATCCTCTCTCTATTCTATTTACATCAAAGAGAAAATCTTAGTTTGGTACCATTATGTATTTAACACTTTTTCTCTTAGTAATAGTTGCTAAATCTCCCCCTTTATAAAAATTTTTATTTATTTATTTATTTTTAAAAAGATTGTATTTACTTATTTGAGAGAGAGAAAGAGAGCTGAGTGGGGGGGGGGGAGGGAGAGGGAGAAGAAGACTCCTCGCTGAGCAGGGAGCCTGATGACGCAGGGCTTGAACTTAGGACACTGAGATCATGACCTGAGCCAAGGGCAGATGCTTAACTTACTGAGCCACGCAGGCACCCCTCCCCGCCTTTTTAATAAATATTTTATTTATTTATTTATTTGAGAGAGTGAGAGAGAGCACAGGCAGGGAGGGGGCAGAGGGAGAGGGAGAGAGAATCTCCAGCAGACTCCCTACTGAGGCTCGATCTCATGACCTTGAGATCATGACCGGAGCTGAAATCAAGAGTTGGATGCTCAACTGACTGAGCCACCCTGGCGCCCCAACTAAATCTCCCCTTTCAACAAGAGCTCGGGACCACAGGTGCAGAGTGTTTCCCTACTACATAATTACTGTGTTTGTATTTATTTTCACGGTTATGATCTATTTTATACATGACAAGTGAAACATTTGTGTAGTGATAAAGGTTAAATTTATCCTTTTCAATAAATTTATTTACAATCACAGAATAGGTGATTTAAGAAGAGTATTCAGTAAATAATAGCACAGGAGGAAAGTTTATTATGGCAATATTTGTAAAGATGGTTTTTGAATCACTGAAGTTTGGGGGACAGCAGTCTAACCAAAGCTCTGTCCTGGTCTACCTTCTTTATACATCTTCTTGCAGGACAGTGGAATACAGAGGGAAGAATGGCTTCCTTTAGGCTGGATACCAGCAGCATTTTCCGGGTGAGAAACTCTGAATTCGTGCATGCTTTTTAATAATCTCCCAATTAAATGCAACTGTTGTGAGATATATCCCAATTTGAAGTGCACAATAAAACCCAGAATGCAGCCTTGGGACTCGTGGGCCCATAGTTTCTAAAAAGTAGATGGCAGGTAAACTGCTGAGTTGGGTTTTTTTCCTTCCCAATTATACCTTTAAAAAAAAAACTTAACCTCCCACATATAATTGCACTCGCCATCCCCATATATACGTTCCCTCAAACTTCAAGCCCTCAACCTAGATAAATATCTGGAAGAAAAGTTGCACATTCCAGGTAGGCTGCTGCAAATGGGTTTTAGTAGCAATTACTATTTCCTTCTCACATGAGCCTCTCCTACAGCTATGAATGATAGGTGGCAACAAGGTCATCAAACCTCACTTGGGTATGATTAGTTGGAAAAGTAACCAGTGTACCATGTGCTCAGGATGATAATCACAGCATGTTTACACGGAAATTTGGGGAAAAGAAGAGTAAGACTGAGAAAAAAGAGGGGTGCCTGGGTGGCTCAGTCGGTTAAGCGGCTGCCTTCCGCTCAGGTCATGATCCCGGGACCCTGGGATTGAATCCCGCATCGGGCTCTCTGCTCAGTGGGGAGTCTTCTTCTCCCTCCGCCTCTGCCGCTCCCTCTGCTTGTGCTCTCTCTCTTTGACAAATAAATAAAATCTTTAAAAAAAGAGAGAGAGAAAAAAGAAATCTAAGTCAAAAACAATGGTGACAAAAAGATACCATAAACAAATTTAAATGAAGGCCAGGGTCTGAGAGATAGAAACGTATCTAGCAGATACAAGATTACAACACAGTATGTGTATATATATATAGATATACACATACACACATATATCATATACTGTGTATCTATATGTCCATATATATACACACACACACACCAACTCCTACAAATCCATAAGGCAAATAACCCAGCAAAAAAAACAAATCATAGGGAAGAAATGCCAATAGTCAATAAACATACAACAAGTGGCTTAATCTCATTAGCAATAAGAGAAATAAAAAGACACCATTTTGCATGCATTCAAGTCACACACATTTTAATGTCTGATAAATACTGGTGAGGATGCAGAGACATGCAAACCCTCATACCTTGCTGGTCGGAATGTAAACTGGTGCCTCCAGTGGGGAGAGCAATGTGGCCCCACCTGTTAAACCATAAAATGTGCATGTTCTGTGGCCCAGCAATCCCACCTGTAGATACGCACCTAGAGGAGCATTCTTGTGTGCAAGAAGTCAGACTACTGCAGCATTTTTAATAGCAGAAAATTGGAAAAACAATTAAATGTGCCTGTCTAGGATAAAAGCTAAATAACCACAGCACAGGCACACCATGAAATATCATGAAGCAATTAGAACAAATGAAGTAGATCTATATGGATTAACATGGAAAAATCTCCAGGAAATATTAATGAGTAAAAAAAAAAAAAACAACCAGAAAGATACACAGAATATTATACCAAGTAGGGGGGAAGACCCCTTTTAAAAATAATCCTATCTAGGGGCGCCTGGGTAGCTCAGTTGGTTAAGTGACTGCCTTCAGCTCAGGTCATGATCCTGGAGTCCCAGGATCGAGCCCCACATCGGGCTCCCTGCTCAGCGGGGAGTCTGCTTCTCCCTCTGACCCTCCCCCCTCTCGTGTTCTCTCTCTCATTCTCTCTCTCTCAAATAAATAAATAAAATCTTAAAAAAAATAAAAATAAAAATAATCCTATCTAGTGTTTAATGCTATTGATTTGCAGGCATTGTGCTTAAATGTATATAAGACATTTCCAAGGATGTAGACCAAGCTGAGCATGGTTGCTGAAATGGGGCGGGGGGAGGTACTAGAGAGAGGAGGGCAAACAGGAACCCCTATTGGTGGTCGGGATCCAAGAGGACTTTAACTTCTCTGTAATGTTTTAATTTTTTCAAGGAGTTGATATTTATGTATTACTTGAGTAATCTAGATAATACAAAAAAAATGTTTAAAAGAATAACGGTAATGCTCTGAGAAGGACACAGAGCAGACAGAGAAGTTAGCTGAGCAATAAAGAGAGTGCCTACTGAAATGCATGAGAACATCAAGTGTCTTAAATTTGTCATGTGGAAGGCTGTCCATGTGGGGTTCTCCTCCCTTTGTAAAGGAGTCCTCTCTGTGACCCTGCAGGGCTCCCAGGCTCCTGGGCCATGTCTCTTTCACTCAAGGTGAAAAATGTTGAGACCTCGGCAGCAAGACTCAAAGCCAGTCTAAGGGGCCCTCGACTGGAGGAAACGCAAAACGAAAATACGTATGTAGTGTAAAGGCATCTTTCTCTGCTCTTTTATTAAATTGTTATATCCTCATACAGCATTTCAGCAGCCAAAATCAAGTCCCCTAATGTGGTTTCCTTGCAATAATATTGTAAAACAATACGAAATGGCAATAACTCCACTTCTTAAGGTGGATTTCTCAAATCTGCAGTGCTTTTCTCAAGAACCACAACTTGGTCAAATGCAGAGCTATTAGAAAGCAGAGCCTCTTCCTAAATGTCTTGAAATTCATGTCCTTTTTAATTGCCCGGAATTCATGTCACTTGTGTGAAGAAGCTATAAACATACACAATCATAAAAACACATTTAGACACCCTGAACAAAATCAATGCCATATTATTTTAGTTTATTATTCCTTGTAGAGTTCACACTGGTCTTCCTACTTTGATATTTATTTATACCGAAGAAGCGAAAGAACATAAATGCCACACTTGGGATAACGCTAATGCTAGAACTGAGTAGAGTACATACAGCTTCTGCCCTAATTTAAACAACTAAAGCAGTCTTTATGAATCAACCTCACATAATACAGGACAAAATTGAAGGTCACTGTATTAGTCATTTAAAAAGGCACTGATAAAGATTAAAATTAAGATTCATGAGATTTGAAGAACTGTTAGTTTGCATAAATAGCTTCTTCCTTCTTAACAGGGCATGAAGGGGTGGGGGGAATGATAAATAGTATAAGAAAGAATATGCTTTTTTTTTTCTCCCCCTGGGCTTTGTTATTCTTCTCTCTTTGGAACCTCTAAGCTCTTTATTCAAGAGGTCCTCTGCTATTCACAACTTTGCTGCTCTTATGAAAAATTAATGATTGCTTTCTCTTCAACAGAAAACTGCCTTATTTTGCAGAAGATTAACAAAGAGGACTTGGTGCAGAAGTGAGTCCCTCAGCGGGAGAAGCTTCTCTCACACCAACCCATTTACGGCTGGGGGAAAATACCCCCTGTTAGTTCAAGGATAGCAAGTAAATAGATGGTGTGCAGCCTGGTACAGACTGTAGAACAATGACTACATCCTTCACAAAAGGGACGTGCCAACAAAACCAGCCTGCCCCCAAAGGCAGGCTGACCCCATGCCCTGCCCACTGACTTCTTTATGCGGCACACGCTGTGTTTGCAAGCTATTGTGCGGCAGGCGGATTTTCTGCTAGGGGGTTAACAGGTGAGAGCAGTTATCCCATATGCAATAGCAAGAAAAAAAAAATAGAGAGGATGCTTTCAGTTAAGCTGCCAATGCTCAGAAAACACTTCTGAAAACATCATAGGTCAGGATTGCATCATTCTTGAATGGAGGAGCTGTGGGTTGGTGGTGAGCTTGTTTCAGAATGATTTACCAAGGTAAGGAGAGAGTGTAGATTGCAAACATAAAATTGTTCGAGTTCCCATCCCATCATATGTATACATCAGTCTTCATTTTAATATCCAGCTCTTGTCATCAAAGGAATTTCTGGTGAATTCCACTTTCACCATTTAAAACCCTGTATTTTTACATCACTTTCCGTGTTAATTTCACTCAATCTTTAATGATAGCATCTCCTTTATAGTTGAAGAAATTGAAGCTTAGGGAGGTTGTGTCAGTTATCAGTCAGTTAGTGGGGGGCCAAGTCTCAAAGTCAGCTCTTGTCACTCCAGACCCAGCGCTCTATGGCTCTATGGTAAGCTGGTAGAAGCGTGTCCACAACCAGGCATGCAGCCAAACAGGGACTGTAGGCAGAACAAAGGGTTCACCAAGCTGCTCTAAATATATATGAATAAGTGAATTCAACTGATCTGCAATTTGGCATCTCTATTGCCTTGGCCTTCATGGAGCTTACAGACTAGTGGGGGAGGGAGAAGTGAACAAATATTTACACTAAACAATTGTACAATTATGCTTGTGAAGGGTTGGACTTTGGAGATGTGGCTCAAAGTTTTATCTTTTGTGTTTTGGTTTTTAAATTGTTGATTTTACGTGTTTGGAGTAGACAAGCACTGAGCTTGGGGGGCGGAAATGGTGTCACAGAGAATCTATAGAAGAGTGCTGGGTTAATCTGTGCTCTCAGCAGTTTTTGTATTTGCACATTTTCTGGTATCCCTAATGGCACATTGCACGACATTTAGGGAAATTAGCTGCTCTTCAGCTTGAATATTATTTCCAGAGAGCACTAAATCTACAATGTGTTTCCTCATTTGTAAGAATCTTGAAAGATCTGAGAAACAGTGACTGCCAGCATCTAGAATGTGCTTTCCCTGTGCCAGCCACTACTCTGGCATGTTCTGATGTGTGACGACATTTATCCTTCATACCAGTCTCACGACCAGTGCTATTATTACCCCATTTTACAGATAAGGAAACTGAGAAACAAAGAACAAAAGTGACTTGCCAAAGGTTTTTGCTTAATAAGTGGTAGAGCTGGGATTCCAAGCTGGTGGACTGGCTCTAGCCTGCTATGATTTCTGTCTGAAAAGAGACATTATTTAAAATATTTTTTAAATAGTCTGAAATCATTTGCAGCACAATTATAGATAGCAGATCCCAATAACTAGAAAAATCCAGGAAAAAGAGTCCTAAATAAACACTTTCAAAGGGTATACAATAAAAGGCAAAATCAATTCTTACTTTAAAATCTATTACAAGGATTTTACCATTGTCAACATTTTATTATTAGATATCAAAAAATCATTACCACAACAACACAATATTCACAACAATATAAAAATGAATTCTGTTCCTTAAGAAAAATGCTATAAATATGCACAAGATAACATTTTTCTCCCAAAAATGGCAATCAGCCCATAAATCACCAAGTCATACACATCAGTTTTCGTCTTTTCCTAGAACTTAACACATGAAGACTTAGTAAAATTTGTAATCAGTTAAACAGGAATGAGAGAAGCCTGTTAGAAGCCATCATTAGAGTCTAAGACTTAAAACTTTTGTATGACAGAATAAATCATAAAAAGGTTAAAAGACAAGTTATAAATGAGTAAATACTTGCAACATATCTAGTAAACAAAAGATTAACCAGAATTTATAAAGAACTCCTATAAATCAATAAGATAAACAACTCAACAGATAAAAAGCATAAATGATATATTCAAGAATTTCACAGAAAAGGAAATGTGAGCAGCCAATAAATAGGGAAGGATGTAGAACCTCACTAGTAATTAGGGAAACACAAATTGAAACCAATAAGCTACCTATTTCAGATGGGCAAAGTTTTTAAGTTGGCCAAAATCAGATGCTGGTGTTGAGTGTAGGAAAAGATTTTATTTACTTATTTGACAGAGGGAGACACAGCGAGGGCAGGAACACAAGCAGGGGGAGTGGGAGAGGGAGAAGCAGGCTTCCCGCGGAGCAGGGAGCCGGATGCAGGGCTCGATCCCAGGACCCCGGGATCATGGCCTGAGTGGAAGGCAGATGCTTAACGACTGAGCCACCCAGGCGCCCCAGGAATGCTTTTATACACTACTAGTGGGATTATAAATGGCACAATTTGGAAGTATTGTAGAAGTACCCAGTAAAAGGAAAATGAATAAATTCTATGATCTTAAAATTGTCTGTCCCAGAGATGCGCTAGGGGGATGGTCACCCGCAGTATTATTTGAAATAAACTGGACATGACATAAACATCCATCTGCAAGGAAATGGATAACTAAACTCTGGTCTGTTCATATGATATAATAGTTAGGGACACTAATCTAGATTTAAATGTAGCAAAAATGCACAAAGCTCAAAACCATAATAAGTGAAAAAAGTTGCAGGACAGGATACAGTGTAATAGTGTTGATATAAATGTCAAAAAAGCAACACATAAATATGTGTTTCCAAGAATTTGCATATATATATTATATATATATACACACACACATACACACAGTTGATCCTTGAACAATATGGGCGTTAGGAATGCCAAAAATAGTAAGAAATCCACATATAACTTTTCACTCCCCAAAAACTTTACTAATAGCCTACTGTTGACCAGAAGCCTCACCACTAACATAGTCAACTAACACTTATTTTGTATGTTATATGTATCATGTATTATATGCATATGTATGATATACTGTATTCTTACAGTAAACTAAGCTAGAGAAAGGAAAATGTTATTAAGAAAGTCACATGGAGCCAGCGGAGCAAGATGGCAGAGGAGTAGGAGACATGGATTTCGTCTGGTCTCAGGAATTCAGCTGAATAGGGATCAAACCATTCTGAACACCTACGAACTCAACAGGAGATCGAAGAGGAGAGTAGCAACAACTCTCTGAACAGAGAAGCGACCACTTACTGGAAGGTAGGACGTGCGGAGAAGTGAATCCGAGGCGATATTCAGGAGGTTAGACGGTGGGGGAGGGGGCCTCCGCTGGCCACTACTGGCAAGTGATAGAGCCGCGGAGCACAAAATCGGAACTTTTAGAAGTCGGCTCCGCTGAGGGACGTCGCTGCAGTGGCTAAGAGGGGGGTGGTGGGGGCGCCTGGGTGGCTCAGTTGGTTAAGCGCCTGCCTTCGGCTCAGGTCATGGTCCTGGAGTCCAGGGATCGAGTCCCGCATCGGACTCCCTGCTCAGCGGGGAGTCTGCTTCTCCCTCTGACCCTCTGACCGTCTTCCCTCTGGTGCTCTCTATCTCTCACTCTCTCTCTCAAAAAAAAAAAAAAATCTTAAAAAAAAAAAAGAGGGGGGTGGTGGAACCCTCGCGGGACAGTGTGGTCTCAGGACCCTCGGGGTCACAGAAAGACCGGGGGTGCCTGAGTGCGGCAGAGCTCCCGGGTATCGGAGCGGGGAAGCCGGCTGCAGAGACGGAGCCGAGGCGCGGGCTCTCAGCTCGGGGTTGCCATAAACCGTGATCCATGGCCCAGTCGGGCCACTGCTCCTGCAGCAGGGACCCAACAGGCGGCAGATCCGGGGAGACTCCCCTTCCTCCTGGGGAGGAGCGGCGCGGGAGCGCACCACAGGGATCTGCTGGGTTTGGAGACTCCACACGGGGTCGGGTGCCAGAGATAGAAACGCTCGGTCACAGGCCGGGTGAGCATGGAGTGCGGCCAGAGACCGGGGAGATGGGAGTGATTGACTGCTTTTCTCTGGGGGTGCAGTGAAGAGCAGGGCCCCGAGTTCTTGGCTCCTCCGGGCGTAGATTAGGAGGTCACCATTTTCACTCTCGTCATCCAAAGCTGTACGGAAAGCTTGCAGGGAACAAAAGTTCCCGAGAGCAAACCTGAGCAGATTACTTAGCCTGGACTCACAAGGGCGGGGCAATTCCGCCTCCGGCAAAGACATTTGGGAACCACGACAACCGGCCCCTCCCCCAGAAGATCAGCAAGAACAGCCCGCCAAGACCAAGTTTACCCATCAATAGGAACGACAGAACTCCGACGCTAGGGGAATACTGTACATAGAATTCATGGCTTTTTTACCATGATTCATTAGTCTTTCAAAGTTAATTTCTTTTAACTGTTTTTTTTTTTTGAATTTTTCTTTTTCCCCTTTTCAACCAACAGCTTATCAATCCCTTATTTAGAAAAACATTTTTATTTTTCATTTTTAGAGTCATATTCTATCCTTTCATTGTAATTACCCTTATTTTTGGCATATATATATATATAAGTTGTTCTCTCTTTAAAATTTTGAGATACAGTTTCTTCTCACAGATCAAAATATACCCTAAATCACTAGTGTGTGGCTTTGTTCTAGTCTCCTGCCTGATCACATTCTCTCCCTTTTTTTTCTTTTTTTTTTATAATCTTCTTTCTTTTTTTCAAACCACTTCTTATCAATTCCTTTTATAAAATCTTTTATAATTTTCATCTTTACAGTCATCTTCCATCCCTTCATTGTATCAACCCTTATTTTGTACATATATAAGTCTTTCTTTCTTTAAAATTTTAGGAGGTACTTTCTTCTAACAGAGCAAAATACACCCAAAATCTAGTGTGTGGCACTGATCTATGCACTAGCCTGATCATATTTGATCATATTCTGTTTTTTTTGTTCTGTTTTTATCTTTTTCTTTTTCTTTTTTTTTCCTCTTTCTTTTTTGTTTCTTTCCCTTTCTTTTCCCCTGGTTTCAGGTCTTTTCTGATTTGTTTAGAGTATATTTTCTGGGGACGTTGTTACCCTGTTAACATTTTGTTCTCTCATTCATCTATTCTCCTCTGGACAAAATGACAAGATGAAAAAAATCACCTCAACAAAGAGAACAAGAGGTAGTACCATCTGCCAGGGACCTACTCAATACGGACATTAGTACGATGTCAGACCTAGAGTTCAGAATCATGATTTTAAAGATACTAAAGATACTAGCTGGGCTTGAAAAAGCGAGGAAGTTATTAGAGACACCCTTTCTGGAGAAATAAAAGAACTAAAATCTAACTAAGTCAAAATCAAAAAGGCTATTAATGAGGTGCAATCAAAAATGGGGGCACTGACTACTAGGATGAATGAGGCAGAAGAGAGAATTAGCGATATAGAAGACCAAATGATGGAAAATAAAGAAGCTGAGAAAAAGAGAGATAAACAACTATAGGATCACGAGGGCAGAATTCAAGAGATAAGCGATACGATAAGACGAAACAACATTAGAATAATTGGGATCCCAGGAGAAGAAGAAAGAGAGAGAAGGGCAGAAGGTATATTGGAGCAAATTATAGCAGAGAACTTCCCTAATGTGGGGAAGGAAACGGGCATCAAAATCCAGGAGGCACAGAGAACCCCTCTCAAAATCAATAAAAATAGGTCAACACCCCGACATCTAATAGTAAAACTTAACGAGTCTCAGAAATAAAGAGAAAATCTTGAAAGCAGCTCGGGAGAAGAGATATGTAACCTACAATGGTAAAAACATTACATTGGCAACAGACCTATCCAGAGAGACCTGGCGGGCCAGAAAGGACTGGCATGATATCTTCAGAGCACTAAACAAGAAAAATATGCAGCCAAGAATACTATATCCAGCTAGGCTGTCATTGAAAATAGAAGGAGATGTAAAAAGCTTCCAGGACAAACAAAAACTAAAGGAATTTGCAAACACGAAACCAGCCCTCCAAGAAATATCGAAAGGGGTCCTCTAAGCAAAGAGAGAGCCTAAAAGCAGCACAGACCAGAAAGGAACACAGACAATATACAGTAACAGTCACCTTACGGACAATACAATGGCACTAAATTCATATCTTTCAATAGTTACCCTGAATGTAAATGGGCTCAATGCCCCAATCAAAAGACACAGGCTATCAGATTGGATTAAAAAACAAGACCCATCAATACGCTGTCTGCAAGAGCCTCATTTTAGACCCAAAAACACCCCCACATTGAAAGTGAGGGGGTGGAAAACCATTTACCATGCTAATGGACACCAAAAGAAAGCTGGGGTGGCAATCCTTATATCAGACAAATTAGATTTTAAAACAAAGACTGTAATAAGAGATGAAGAAGGACACTATATCCTACTTAAAGGGTCTGTCCAACAAGAAGATCTAACAATTGTAAACATCTATGCCCCTAACATGGGAGCAGCCAATATTATAAGGAAATTAATAACCAAAGCGAAGAAACACATTGACAACAATACAATAAGAGTGGGGGACGTTAACACCCCCCTGACTGAAATGGACAGATCATCTAAGCAAAAGATCAACAAGGAAATAAAGACTTTAAATGACACACTGGACCAAATGGACTTCACAGACATATTCAGAATATTCCATCCCAAAGCAACGGAATACACATTCTTCTCTAGTGCCCATGGAACATTCTCCAGAATTGATCACATCCTAGGTCACAAATCAGGTCTCAACCGGTACCAAAAGTTTGGGATCATTCCCTGCATACTTTCAGACCACAATGCTTTGAAACTAGAACTCAGTCACAAGAGGAAAGTCGGAAAGAACTCAAATACATGGAGGCTAAAGAGCATCCTACTAAAGAATGAATGGGTCAACCAGGAAATTAAAGAAGAATTAAAAAAATTCATGGAAACCAATGAAAATGAAAACACAACTGTCCAAAATCTTTGGGATACAGCAAAGGCAGTCCTGAGAGGAAAGTATATAGCAATACAAGCCTTTCTCAAGAAACAAGAAAGGTCTCAAATACACAACCTAACCCTACACCTAAAGGAGCTGGAGAAAGAACAGCAAATAAAGCCTAAACCCAGGAGGAGAGGAGAAATCATAAAGATCAGAGCAGAAATCAATGAACTAGAAACCAAAAGAACAGTAGAACAGATCAACGAAACGAGGAACTGGTTCTTTGAAAGAATTAACAAGATTGATAAACCCCTGGCCAGACTTATCAAAAAGAAAAGAGAAATGACCCAAATCCACAAAATCATGAATGAAAGAGGAGAGATCACAACCAACACCGAAGAAATACAAACAGTTATAAGAACATATTATGAGCAACTACATGCCAGCAAATTAGATAACCTGGAAGAAATGGATGCATTCCTAGAGATGTATCAACTACCAAAATTGAACCAGGAAGAAATAGAAAACCTGAACAGACCTCCAACCACTAAGGAAACTGAAGCAGTCATCAAAAATCTCCCAACAAAC
>NW_027397118.1:6328033-6376013 GCF_003265705.2 Callorhinus ursinus
TCTCTAGTGCCCATGGAACATTCTCCAGAATTGATCACATCCTAGGTCACAAATCAG
Organism: Callorhinus ursinus; assembly: GCF_003265705.2. Lineage (NCBI taxonomy): Eukaryota > Metazoa > Chordata > Mammalia > Carnivora > Otariidae > Callorhinus > Callorhinus ursinus. The sequence goes on from NW_027397118.1 coordinate 6,328,091, forward strand.
GTCTCAACCGGTACCAAAAGTTTGGGATCATTCCCTGCATACTTTCAGACCACAATGCTTTGAAACTAGAACTCAGTCACAAGAGGAAAGTCGGAAAGAACTCAAATACATGGAGGCTAAAGAGCATCCTACTAAAGAATGAATGGGTCAACCAGGAAATTAAAGAAGAATTAAAAAAATTCATGGAAACCAATGAAAATGAAAACACAACTGTCCAAAATCTTTGGGATACAGCAAAGGCAGTCCTGAGAGGAAAGTATATAGCAATACAAGCCTTTCTCAAGAAACAAGAAAGGTCTCAAATACACAACCTAACCCTACACCTAAAGGAGCTGGAGAAAGAACAGCAAATAAAGCCTAAACCCAGGAGGAGAGGAGAAATCATAAAGATCAGAGCAGAAATCAATGAACTAGAAACCAAAAGAACAGTAGAACAGATCAACGAAACGAGGAACTGGTTCTTTGAAAGAATTAACAAGATTGATAAACCCCTGGCCAGACTTATCAAAAAGAAAAGAGAAATGACCCAAATCCACAAAATCATGAATGAAAGAGGAGAGATCACAACCAACACCGAAGAAATACAAACAGTTATAAGAACATATTATGAGCAACTACATGCCAGCAAATTAGATAACCTGGAAGAAATGGATGCATTCCTAGAGATGTATCAACTACCAAAATTGAACCAGGAAGAAATAGAAAACCTGAACAGACCTCCAACCACTAAGGAAACTGAAGCAGTCATCAAAAATCTCCCAACAAACAAAAGCCCAGGGCCAGATGGCTTCCCAGGGGAATTCTATCAGACATTTAAAGAAGAATTATTACCTATTCTCCTGAAACTGTTCCAAAAAATAGAAATGGAAGGAAAACTTCCAAACTCATTCTATGAGGCCACCATTACCTTGATCCCCACACCAGACAAAGACCCCATCAAAAAGGAGAATGACAGACCAATATCCTTGATGAACATGGATGCAAAAATTCTCACCAAAATACTAGCCAATAGGATCCGACAGTACATTAAAAGGATTATTCACCATGACCAAGTGGGTTTTAATCCCTGGGCTGCAAGGTTGGTTCAACATCCGCAAATCAATCAACGTGATAAAATACATTAACAAAAGAAAGAACAAGAAATCATATGATCCTCTCAATAGATGCAGAAAAAGCATTTGACAAAGTACAGCATCCTTTCTTGATCAAAACTCTTCAGAGTATAGGGATAGAGGGTACATACCTCAATATCATAAAAGCCATATGTGAAAAACCTACAGCGAATCTCATTCTCAATGGGGAAAAGCTGAGAGCTTTCCCCCAGAGGTCAGGAACGCGGCAGGGGTGTCCACTATCACCACTGCTATTCAACACAGTATTAGAAGTCCCAGCCACAGCAATCAGACAACAAAAAGAAATCAAAGGCATCCAAATCAGCAAAGAGGAAGTCAAACTCTCACTCTTTGCAGATGATATGATACTTTATGTGGAAAACCCAAAAGACTCCACCCCAAAACTGCTAGAACTCATACAGGAATTCAGTAAAGTGGCAGGATATAAAATCAATGCACAGAAATCAGTGGCATTCCTATACACCAACAAGATAGAAGAGAGAGAAATTAAGGAGTCGATCCCATTTACAATTGTATCCCAAACCATAAGATAGCCAGGAATAAATCTAACCAAAGAGGCAAAGGATCTGTACTCAGAAAACTATAAAATACTCATGAAAGTAATTGAGGAAGACACAAAGAAATGAAAAACGTTCCATGCTCATGGATTGGAAGAACAAACATTGTGAAGATGTCAATGCTACCTAGAGCAATCTACACATTTAATGTAATCCCCATCAAAATACCATCCACTTTTTTCAAAGAAAAGGAACAAAGAATCCTAAAATTTGTATGGAACCAGAAGAGACCCCGCATAGCCAGAGGAATGTTGAAAAAGAAAAGCAAAGCTGGCGGCATCACAATTCCGGACTTCCAGCTCTATTACAAAGCTGTCATCATCAAGACAGTATGGTACTGGCACAAAAACAGACTCATAGATCAATGGAACAGAATAGAGAGCCCAGAAATGGACCCTCCACTCTATGGTGAACTAATCTTTGACAAAGCAGGAAAGAATGTCCAATGGAAAAAGGACAGTCTCTTCAACAAATGGTGTTGGGAAAATTGGACAGCCATATGCAGAAGAATAAAACTGGATCATTTCCTTACACCACACACAAAAATAGACTCCAAATGGTTGAAAACCTTAAACGTGAGACAGGCATCCACCAAAATCCTAATATCTTCGGCAGCAACATCTTCGACCTCAGCTGCAGCAACTTCTTCCTAGAAACATCGCCAAAGGCAAGGGAAGTAAGGGCAAAAATGAAATATTGCGATTTAATCAAGATAAAAAGCTTTTCACAAAGAAACAGTCCACAAAACCAAAAGACAACCGACAGAATGGGAGAAGATATTTGCAAATGACATATCAGATAAAGGGATAGTATCCAAAATCTATAAAGAACCTATCATACTCAACAGCCAAAGAACAAATAATCCAATCAAGTAATGGGCTGAAGACACGAATAGACATTTTTCCAAAGAAGACATCCAAATAGCCAACAGACATGTGAAAAAATGCTCAACATTGCTCGGCATCACGGAAATCCAAATCAAAAGCTCAGTGAGATACCACCTCACACCTGTCAGAATGGCTAAAATTAACAAGTCAGGAAATGACGGGTGTTGGCAGGGATGCGGAGAAAGGGGAACCCTCCTACACTGTTGGTGGGAATGCAAGCTGGTGCAACCCCTCTGGAAAACAGTATGGAGGTTCCTCAAACAGTTGAAAAGAGAGCTACCATACGATCCAGCAATTGCACTACTGGGTATTTACCCCAAAGATACAAATGTAGGGATCCAAAGGGGTACGTGCACCCCGATGTTTATAGCAGCAATGTCCACGATAGCCAAGCTGTGGAAAGAGCCAAGATGTCCATCGACAGATGAATGGATAAAGAAGAGGTGGTATATATACACAATGGAATATTATGCAGCCATCAAAAGGAATGAGATCTTGCCATTTGCAAGGACGTGGATAGAACTGGAGGGTGTTAGGCTGAGTGAAATAATTCAATCAGAGAAAGGCATGTATCCTATGACCTCACTGATATGAGGAATTCTTAATCTCAGGAAACAAACTGAGGGTTGCTGGAGTGGTGGGGGGTTGGGAGGGATGAGGTGGCTGGGTGATAGACATTGGGGAGGGTATGTGCTATGGTGAGCGCTGTGAATTGTGCAAGACTTTTGAATCACAGATCTGTACCTCTGAAACAAATAATGCAGTATATGTTAAGAAAAAAAAAAAGAAGAAGAAAGCAGGAGGGGAAGAACGAAGGGGGGTAAATCGGAGGGGGAGACGAATCATGAGAGACGATGGAGTCTGAAAAACAAACTGAGGGTTCTAGAGGGGAGGGGGTGGGGGGATAGGTTAGCCTGGTGATGGGTATTAAATAGGGCATGTTCTACATGGAGCAGTGGGTGTTATGCACAAACAATGAATCATGGAACACTACATCAAAAACTAATGATGTAATGTACGGTGATTATCATAACAAAAAAATTTAAAGAAAAAAAAGAAAGTCACATGGAAGAGAAGATACATTTACAGTACTGTACTGTATTTAATTTTAAAAACTGTTGGGATGCCTGGGTGGCTCAGTCAGTTAAGCGTCTGCCTTCAGATCAGGTTGCCCTCAATCGAGTCCCGCATTGGGCTCCCTGTTCAGTGGAGAGCCTGTTTCTCCCTCTCCCTGCTCCTCACCCTGCTTGCGCTCACTCTCTCTCTCTCTCTGACAAATAAATAAATAAAATCTTAAAAAAAAAAACAATCCTGTATAAGTGGGCCCGTGCAGTTCAAGCCTGTGTTGTTCAAAGGTCAACTATATACACACGCATATATACACACACATGTATATACATATATGCACATACACATGTATGCTATATAGATAGATATGTAAGTGTATATAAAATGACTGGAAGGATATGTACCAAGTTCAGACTCGTGTGTGCTTCTGAGGAGTAAGGCAAGGGGACTGTAATTGGAGGGACATGCAAAGGAAGATTTAACTCAGTAAGGTGGTCTTTATTTTGTTTTTAAAGGGAGAAACTCACACATACCATTTTAAAAATACTATATACATAAAAAAAAAGACTGAATCAAATATGCCAACAATTAACTCCGGATGGTGGAAATATATCTATTTATTCTTTTCCTTTTTTTGAAACTTTCATATTTTTTCAATTTTCAAAAATAAAAAAATATGTAATTTAAAAATCAATAGAAACATAACCTGTACTTTTCAGCTAAACCAGCAGTGTTACGCTCTACCTCTTGTCATTAGCTTTTCTCTATTTTTTCTTACAAACTTCAGCTCTTAAATAAGGACAAATTAGAGTCAGAACACTTTGATCCTCCATTTCTTCCAACAAAAGGGAAAATAATGTGTTTGGACATTTTTTTGCTTGTTTGAGAGAGTTTTAAGATCAGAAAGGTGTGTATGTTTCAGTAAGTCATGGGTGACACTGTTTGGAAAATGAGCTCATGGGTTGCAACATTTCATGGAATTCCACAAAGATGTTGCACCTTTGGATTTAAATCACAGTTGCAACAGAGAGTTAACTCTTTGCCACTCTTCCAGTTAAAACCAAGATGCAGGGGCGCCTGGGTGGCTCAGATGGTTAAGTGTCTGCCTTTGGCTCAGGTCATGATCTCCAGGTTCTGGGATGGAGCCCCAGGTCCATCTGGCTCCCAGCTCGGCAGGGAGTCTGCTTCTCCCTCTGCCTCTCCCCCTGCTTGTGCTCTCTCTCTCTCTCTCAAGTGAATAAATAAAATCTTAAAAAACAAAACAAAACAGAACCAAGATGCACTGTAGTATAGTTGTTTAGAGCAAGCTGTCTAGGACAGTAAGGACAGGCTCTTATTTAAATTTAAATTGAAATTAGTCGAAAGTAAATAAAATTAAAAATGCGGTTCCTCAGTCACACCAACCACATTTCAGATGCTCATGTGGCTAGAGGCTACCATATTGGATAGTTCAGATATGGGACATGTCCTTCACTGCAGAAAGTTCTATTGGACAGCACTAGTTTAGAGCATGGGTTCCAGAGTCCCGATTCTACTACTTACGAACTACCTGGGCATAAGCAAATTTCTTAAACTATCTTACCTCTGGCCTCACCTATAAAATGAGGAAAGTCATAACACCCTCTTCACCAGATTGTTGTAAGGATTAAATGTAGAGCTTATTTTAATGTAATAAACATCATATACATAGGAAGCTATTATTATCTTTCAGCTGTCTTACTGATGGTAGGAAAATGCCACACGGGTCTCATCATATCTCACTTCCAGAGCACCAGGACATGGCAGAGGAAAAGCAATGTTCTGGTCAGAGGGAGAAGATCCTATTCACCTTTGGGCCCAATAGTCAGTGTGGCTCTGAATGTTTTTCTAACATTGGGACGTAGTTTGATAAGCTTTTCTGTTGAAATTCAGAAAACTTTCTTTCATTCATTCATTCATTCATTCATTCATTCAATCATTCGCTCAACAAACATTTACCGACTTCCTATTACATGTCTGGCGCTGTTCTAAGCATTGGGCTGTATCACTGAACAAAAGCGATAAGGATCCCTACCCTTTTATTCTAGTGCAGAACACAAGCAATAGGCATTATATATAAATAGATTATATAGCATGATAGAATATTAAAGAAAGGTACTATGGAAAAACAGAGGAGCTACAGGAAATCTGAAGTTAGGGAAGGGTCAGTTTGCAATTTTTAAGGGCGGAGGGTAGGGCTCACTAAGAAGGTGCCATTTGAGCAATTACTTGAAGGAGGTGAAAGAGTGGGCACTGCAGATATTAGAAGGAAGAGCACTCCAGGCAGAGGTAAGAGCCGGTTCGAGGGCCCTGAGGTTGGAGTGGAGCAAGTGAGGAGGAAAGGGGTAGGAGAGAGCTCAGAGATGGGTGATGAGGAGGGTGGGCAAGTGACAGTGTAGAAGTCTGCTGGCCATTGTAAGGATCTGGGCTTCCACTCAGACTGAGATGGGATCCTCTGGATGGTTCTAAGCAGAGCAGTGACTTATGTTTTCAAGGCTCATGATGACAACTGTATTGAGAACAGACCATAGCGGTGGAGGGTGAAGCAGGGACAAGGTGAGGAGGTCCCTGAAAGAACCTCTACAGCAGGTGATGGTCTTTGGGTCATGATAGTAGCAGTGGAGGTGTTGGGAAGCGGTCAGATTTGGGATTTTGAAATTACATTCCAACAGATTAGATGTGGCATATGAGCGAGAGTAGTGAGAACCTGCTGCAGTCTCTATAAAACTTGCGTGCTGTCTTTTTTCCATACTTTGAACCAAAAGCCCAATCCCAAGACTTGTATTTGTTACCATGAAGTAACAGCAAACAAGTTTGTTACCACGAAGTAAGTGCAAACAGCAGGGGGGAGAAAAGTGCTTATTGTCTGCTCCTGCTTATCTGAGAAAGAAAGGAGGAATACAAATATGCAGACATTTCCTCATATTAAAAAAGTGAAAGGATAAATCATATGTTTAAATGGTTATTTATAGGAGAGAGGGGGAAAAGAGTGCAGGGAAGCTAGACTTTGAATATGCCTTGTTTTGTAGATTTGACTTTGCAATCATGTAAATATTTTTGTAATTATAAAATAAAATTTTAAAATAAATTATTAAAAATTTAAAGCAAAATAAAACAAATAGCCTAACTATGTATATAGCTGGGGGGACAGCGACACAGATAAAGACTATTCTAAGTGACTCTAAAACACAATAATTTATGTCTCTGGTGGGATATACCCTAGAGAGAAAGAGAAAAAAAAGCTTAGCTGTTTTCATTAATCACATTTTTGATAGTTGCTTTTGTATAATTACTTTGAGGCTGCTTGTGTATAGTGTGGGATGTGGCAAATTAGTAATTACATCAGGGTTATTCAGAACTGGGATTTTTGCATGAGAGAAAGGAGACATTTCATGGCTGTAAGATCCATAAAGTAAAGTAAAAACACCGTTTGGGCACCTGGGTGGCGCAGTTGGTTAAGCACCTGACTCTTCGTTTCAGCTCAGGTCATGATCTCAGGGTCATGAGCTTGAGCCCCACATCAGACTCCGTGCTGGGCAGCTGGGCATTGAGGGTGCTTGATATTCTCTTTCTCCCTCTCCCTTTGCCCCTCTCCCCCCTGTTCGTGCATGTGCATGCACTCTCTAAAACACAGAACAAAAAACCCTCACTGTTATCCTGAATTTGAATTGGATATATCAGAATGGATTCATCGTTTTATTAAAAAAAAAACAACTACCCACACATTTTCTACCTTTGCCCACTGTAAACAGTAACCAACCCAGAAGCAATGACCTTTTATCCAGAAGCTTCTATCCACTTACTATCCAGATTTTGTGGTCTCCAAACAACATTCCCCACTGAAAGGAACCTAAGAGAATTAGCTGCTTCCACATCTGGGGCAGGATATACACAAGATGACCCCGGAACATACCAGAAAGCAAAGTAGCTATCAAAGAGAGTTAGGACCATGTCAAAAGAATTCCAGAGCCAACATGAAAATCCACTGGGCAAAGACAGAACAATTTAAACATCAATAAATACAATAAATTCGATTGAAGTTATTTAATATAATACACAAAACATATTTAACACATAGACTCTTAGTAAGATTTACAATAAAATAATAGTAACCAACACAAACGTTCATTGGTTACCTTGGAAGACACATGGGGAAATAACTCATTACTTTGACAACTGGTATGTAAAGGAAAGAATAAAGGATGTATCCTACTTTTCCTATATGAATTATGCCCCAAGGCAGCCAAATGAGTAAAGAGGGATTTTCTCTTTAGAGAACATTTCGGTTAATAAATAAGAAATAATAGAATTAGAATATTGCCATTTTTGCAGTCCTAATAGATAATAGATATAAGCAATAATTGTCAATGGCTGTTAACATTACAAAAATGGATTGTAAGACACTGCGAACTTCCTGATGAAGGTATAAAACACCACCTATAAAAGAGTCTTTCTGCCCACCCTCCTCCCAAAGGCAACAGCAACACTACTCCTGTATCTGATAAAGTCAATTCACAGAAATAGAGGAGACAGAGGAACAATATGGACAACACCAGGGGGGTGCAATGGAATCCTGACCTATTGGGCAAACAGCCAGGTTTCTTCAGCAACAATGCAACAGCAACCAAACTGGAAAAATAACAAAAGGGATGGCAGAGGATTAAAGAGACATAGCAAATGAATTCAATACCCGGGCTAACTTAGATCCCAATCCAAACAAACCTACAGCAATAAGAAATGAGACACCTGCTTTTGAAAAAAAGACAATCAGGAAAATGTGATCACGAAATGTATAGCTGATGATACAAAGACATTATTAATTTTTGTTGTATTCTTTTCCTGTTAATGTTTGTTAGGAGTGATAATATTTTAGAGGCACAAGCTAGAATATTTACCCAGGAAATGATAAGATGTCTGGGTTCACTTCAAAATAATCCATTGTGTGCGGGGGGGGGGGGGGAAGTGAGGTAGGGATAGGGATATAAGGGAGTAAAAATGAGACTGAGGCAAGAGTTAAAATTTACTGATGCATGTGAATGTTTTTTCCTTATAATTCTGCTGTTGTAGCTGCCTCCTCTGATCAGAGGCTATAGCCCCCTGGATTCCTCCCATCTTCTCATTCCCACATCCACTCTGTCAGCAGACCCCGAAAACCTACATTTGGAGTATATTCAAGACCTTCTTCATTCCATCGCCCCAGCTACCACCCTAATTTCCACTGGCACCACCCCTCAGCTGGTCCATGTCAGCCTTCTCTAAGCAGGTTTCATGTCCCATTCTATAAAGCAGGTGCAGAGAAAGTGACTGTGTTTACATGTTTGACTGGGGCTTCACACCAGTGTTGACAAGAGTAGGATTTAATGGTGAGAAGTTTACCAGACAAGATGGGGAAGGGTATTCCAAGAGAACAGCATGTGCAAAAGTATGAGAGTACCGGTATAGGGATACTGAGCTGCTTAGTGTGACTGCACCCAAGAAGCAAGGAGGCATAAGCCTGGGAATGAGAGATGACAAGGGATGAGTGACCAAAAGCCTTGAATGCCAGGTCATGTTTTGCAGTCAACCCAAGGGTGATAGCCATTACGGAGGAATTCTCTACAGGAAGTGACATGATAAGATTTGCATGTTCAAGAGAGAACTCTGGGGGCAATGCAGAGAAAGGTGGGCTGGAGGCGCCTGAATTTGGGAACTGAAAGGCTGGTGAAGAGACTACTGTAACCCTCCAGGGTGAGAGATAACAGGTGACTGAACAAGAAAGTGTGGGAAGGCGGACAAGGCACATGCCAGACTCGTCAGTAGGCTGAGGGTAAGTGAGCAGGGAGCCTAGATCATGCATTCAGAAAGAGGACTGGGCTTTTTGGGGAAGGGGTAGGGGGTACAGTGGGTTAATTTTGCATATGCTGATTTTGAACTGCACATGTAAGTATTACACATGTTCACTGGCGGGAAAGCCAGACTGAGGCATCCAGCAGCTAGCTGGATATTTGAGGCAGGCTGCGTGAGAGGATCTACATGACAAAAATTTTCTTTTCTACACAACATGAAGCCTGAAGGAAAATATTAAAAGAAGATGATTTTTATCAAATTCCACAGCAACACAGCAACAGCAAAAAAAGCCATTATAGGTAGTAAATGTGGAAAGTCCCTGAATCATTTTAGAAGTAAGCAGTCCAAATTCACTTTCAACAATCTTTCACCTTCCTTCTCTCTCCCTCCCTCCCTCCCTCCCTCCCTCCTTCCCTCCCTCCCTCCCTCCCTCCTTCCTTCCCTCCCTCCCTTCCTTCCTTCCCTCCTTCCATCTTTTTTAAATAAATATTTATGAAGAGTTTATCATATACTAGATGTGGTCCTGGGGTTACAATGATGAATACAAATAGACCGGGTATCTGGCCTCATGGACTTTTTGGTCTAGTGGAGAAGATAGACATTAAGCAAATGCTCACAGAAGTAACTGTTTAATATTACCAACTGGGGTAATTCCTAAGGAGGGGTGCATGGCAAAGAGATCCACATACAAGGGGCCACAGTGAAGTCTTCACTCAGTAGGTGTCGATTTCACTGAGATCTTGGAGGGACTGCAGGTCAGAGATAAAGGAGAGCAGCAGGGAGATGAGGCTAGAGAGGCAGGTGGGGGCAGACTACGGGAAGAATGTTGTTCCTCTTGAATGGCAAATGGGAAGCTATTCAAGAATTTTAAGTAGGGAGTGATATGACCACATTTGCATTTTAGAAATACAACTCTTTCTGCCATGTGGAGAACTGATGACAGGGCTTCAGAATAGACAAGGAGAAGCCACGAGGACGGACAAAGGGAAGCCAGCTGGAAGGCTACTGTAGTGTTCTAGGAGCGAGAATCTGATGGTGGCTGGATAAAGAGGTGGTCATGAGGATATAAAGAAGTAGACGGATTTCAGAGGTGTTTTTAGGAGGTAAAAACCTATAGGTTTCATAGGTGGTAAATAAAAAAATAAACTATGGGTGATGAAGGAGATGACTGCCAATGGTGGGCATTCTTCTTCACCCAGTGTTGATATTTTGCCATAGTCGTAAATAAAAGACCGGTTGAGGATCTTGTATGAGGGCTAAGGACGGGAAGAGTCAAGGAGCTCACTGTTTGTGTCAGCCTGGAAGAACTTCCTTGTCCTCTAGGAACTCAGAATCGGCTAAAATGAGCCAAGCACCTAAGCACCAACCCGTTTACAGTGCTTGGGATCAGATGAGTAGATCAGAGATACAATAAGAGATACTGATACCACATGGCCTAGAAGTCTAAAGAAGAGAAGGGCCAGGGTGGGCCAGGTGAGCGAGTGCCTCCTGCAGGATGAGGCACATGAGCAGCTTTCAATATCCTTGTTAACACATCCCTAAAATTCATGTAAAAAACTCAGTGTGTGTGGTATAATACTGAAAACAAGTTATTTCTCATACTTACATCAAATATAAACCATACTCACTGCACAGACATCTCTTTTTAACAAAAGTGTACATATTCTGCTCTTGGCAAGTAAACACTCTTGGCATTTGATACCTACAAATGCCAAAAATCATACCTAGAAATATAAAATATTCATTAATAGTAGAGTTCTTCACCCAAACTTTTTTTGAAAATAATGAAGCAAATCCCTATTTCAGTAGGAAAGTGGCAAATCAGAAATGTATAATTAGCAGTTAAAATATATAAATGGATGGAAGGAGCTCAGGAACCCCATGCAGGTGGCTGTCACGGACATGACCCAGGTTTGTAGCTTTGCAAATGGTTCTTGTTCTCACAAAGTGTGATGCAGCATGATGAGCTCTTGGTGTAAGGCTGCCTGGGCCTTGAAAGAGCAGTGCAGTAAAGACTGTTTCAAGACCCTGTCCTCAACAACCCATGAGGACACAGCTTATAATCATGTGGCTAGGAAAAAAATCTTCCTCCTTCTGCCATACTGTCAATGTTGGTAGGGGGTAGGCGTGGACAAGGGATGGAGAAGGAAGTGAACACAGAGAAAGGGTGACTTCTGCTTTTTGCTCTGTGTATTTCTCTATCATTTGCATTTTATTTCTAGTAAAGATTTTATTTACTTATTTGAGAGAGGGAGAGAGAGAGCATGAGCTGGGTGAGAGGTAGAGGGAAAAGCAGGCTCCCCACTGAGCAGGGAGCCCAATGCAGGGCTCGATCCCAGGACCCTAAGATCCTGACCCAAGCTGAAGGCAGATGCTAAACCAACTGAGCCACCCAGGCATCCCTCTATCATTTGCATTTTAAAAATAAGATCTCAATTAATGTAGTTTTTTAAAATTAAAAAATATTCTTCTCTTACCTAAATACCTTATGATATACCTCAATTCCCCTAGTTGAGACTTCGGGATTATGGAAAACCATTGATTTCCACATTCTGCAAAGGAACACATAACATACTTGAAAACAATGATGAAGGTTTCCCCACAGTATTCTTTTCCAGCATAAATAGCCAATCATTGGTTATTTTTGCACAAGTTACCATATACTTCGAAAGCATTGAGGGTTACATTGCATGAATCTTTGTGGGGGCTTATAACTGGTAATGCCATGAGGCTCATTTTAATGACAATTCTTATACCCACTTTCTTTAGAAGGTTTGATATTAATGAGGCAGAGGCAGAGGCAGAGATGAGCAGCAGAGAATCTCATGTGCTGAGAAAAATACATACATTGGATATCTGCATGGAAATCTGGAAAGGGAGAATCATGATGTGTGTGCACATGTCCCACTCTTTTCCCCCAAGTCTGTGAAGGAAAAAAAAGGACTGGTTGGCATTCTCTAACTTTTAATGGTACGGATTGTTGAACCATAAAATAGAACATTCTAAACAGCAAACAAGGGGAAAAACAGAATCTTGTTAAATTCAATATGAGAAGGACACTTTAAGATCATCTATCTTGTATACAAATGTAGGGATCCGAAGGGGTACGTGCGCCCCAATGTTTATAGCAGCAATGTCCACAATAGCCAAACTGTGGAAAGAGCCAAGATGTCCATCAACAGATGAATGGATAAAGAGATGTAGTATATATACACAATGGAATATTATGCAGCCATCAAAAGGAATGAGATCTTGCCATTTGCAACGACGTGGATGGAACTGGAGGGTGTTACGCTTAGTGAAATAAGTCAATCAGAGAAAGACATGTATCATATGACCTCACTGATATGAGGAATTCTTAATCTCAGGAACAAACTGAGGGTTGCTGGAGTGGTCAGGGGTGGGAGGGATGGGGTGGCTGGGTGATAGACACTGGGGAGGGTATGTGCTACGGTGAGCGCTGTGAATTGTGTAAGACTGTTGAATCACAGATCTGTACTTCTGAAATAAATAACGCAACATATTTTAAGAAAAAAGAAAAAGAAGAAGATAGCAGGAGAGGAAGAATGAAGGGGAGTAAGTCAGAGGGGGAGATGAACCAGGAGAGATGATGGACTCTGAAAAACAAACTGAGGTTTCTAGAGGGGAGGAGGGTGGGGGGATGGGTTAGCCAGGTGATGGGTATTAAAGAGGGCACATTCTGCATGGAGCACTGGGTGTTATGCACAAACAATGAATCATGGAACACTACACCAAAACAAATGATGTAATATATGGTGATTAACATAACAATAAAAAATTAAAAAGATAAAAAAAAATCCAAAAAAAAAAAAAGATCATCTATCTTGTAGGCTGGGGCACTAAAAATGTAAAGTGACGTCCCAAAGGAGATACTGAATAAAACAAAAAGAAAAATGTTGGTGACATATTGATTAAACCTCGTGTGCTGCATATATTTGCTCCTCCAAATCCACTTCCATCCTTCTCCACCATGCTCTGCTCCACCAGACTGACAAGGATGAACAGTTGGAATGGGCTCCCCATTCTCTGGCATCCCACCGGGGTCAATGGGAGCCTCGGCAGGGGTTCACAGGAAAGGAAGGGGAAGAGTCAGGACACTTACAACCCTTGTTCTCTTCCTGAGGGGTTGCTGAGAGCTGGCTGTGTCTCTTTTGCATGGTCTGGGCTCCAATCAGGTCACACACACACTGACACACACACACACACACATACACACACACTCTAACTATCTCTACCCCTCCCCGCCATCTAGAACTGCTCCTTTCTCTTGCCTCTTTAGGCCTAGGGTGGTAACAGCTCTTGTTATTAGTCCTAGAATACTACACTGTCCCTCGTGGTTTCCCTATACCCTGCCCATCCTTTGTAAATACCCCCTTTATTCAATTTTTCGCCAATCCTCCATTTTGAGCATGCCAATTTTTTTTTTTTCCTGCTAAGACTCAGAATATGCTATCAAAGAAAGTTCTTAGTCAGGTCCTTGGTGTCCTGAAAGAAAGTTCTAGTAAACACTTGTCATGCTTTTTGCACGTTCCTTTATCCCACCCCCTTCTTGGCATCTGAGCTGTCTGGGGATTTCCCTACGTCATGGTTCTTGATGGGTGACAGAAACCAAAACCCCCCTAGAAGCCACATGCTCACTCTCCCAGCCTCCCCTGCAGCTAGGCTCAGATATGTGATCCAGGCTCAACCAACTGGATGGAGTTTGACTCCTGACATTGACGTGGGACTGCAGAGAATCCATCTGGTTGGAGTAGCAGCAGAACTGGGAGCTACATCGGTTTCCAGAGGGTGCAGCTGAGTCTAGTGTCAGGCTTGGGGTGCAGGTGGTGCATCTAGTAGAAGAACCTGCATCCAGCAGCAGTGGCCACATGGTTCCCTGCAGAGATTTTATATACTGCTCTAATTCTGGAGTCCCCAACATCTGCCTCTATGGGCCTCCCAGAAAGCCTGTGAGTAACTCAACAGCCTTCAATTCATTTCTTTCTTGCTTGAATGAGTCAGAGTTGTTTATATTGCTTGAAACTACGAACTCTGCCTGATATAAAAAGCCAAATCTTTTTGACCTGAAGATTTTGGCATCCTAAACATTCTATCTCATGTTAAGTTAAAAATAAATCCATATTTGAGCATTTACTCTGCTAGGTGTTCAAATTAAGATTGACAACCAACAAGATAAACACTCTAATGGAATCTTAGCTGCTGGAGTACAGATGCAGAAGTGATTAATCCTGCCTAGGATGGTTTTGGACATTTCCAAGAAAGGTAGTGAATTGGGTAGGTAAGGGATGGTGATGCAAAATTGTTTTGGTGTGTCCAAAGAATGAAGGTGAGTTCAGAGTAGCTGGTGTGGAGCAGAGAAAAGGGTCACTGGAGATGAAGCTGAGAAAGTGAACTAAGGACCAGCTGCAAACTGTCTGAACTTTATTCTCTAGGCAAGCAGGAGAAGCCATGCCATGGACTCTAGAAGATGGGTTGAAGAGAAGGAAGAATAGAATCAAGAAACCCACTTGGTCTCACAAAGGGCTATGACCACAGCAGAGGGAATGGGATTGGCAAGGCTTGAAAAACATTTAAAGAGATGCAAGTGAGATCTGCTGCCCTCCTGGGTGTTGAGAGCCAAGGAGGACCCCAAGATGGTCTCAAAGTTCTAGCTTGAAGGAGTAGGTGGGAAGCAAAGTTTCCTATTAATACAGGGAACTCATCATGTAGTAACAGGTTTGGTGTGGAGGGAGCAGAAAGTGGCATGCCCAGATCTTCTCTTATCTTTAGGATGTTCTAATACATGCATTTTTATATGCTGGGATCTTGCCTCTAATCACTGCTCTGGACAAAGAAAAGATGGAGTTGCTTCAAACCTGGCTGCTATCATTTGATTTACCTGCTATTTTGGGACTATTCTATTCGCTATGGGTATACCATTGCCTTAAATTGCATGATCATCTGGGATGTTCTATGTTGGTAGTTAGGAAAATATAATTCTTTAGAAGGACTCAAAGTAAGCTATTTAAATTCTTTCTACACTAACCTCTTTCTCCACACCTGCAAGTGTGACCTAGATCCACTTATCTAGTCCACTGTCAGACCCACACCAGAACCTCTAGGAGGTCACTGGACTACAGAATCAACACTAACCCTCTCCCTAGCCCATCTGCTATTAACTTTCTGCATTCCATTCCTGACCCTGATTTCTCCTGCCAACTGCAATTCTGAGAGCTGACAGTGGCAAGCTTGGCTTCCCGATACATCAATTTTATGTAAACTTATAAACTTCTAGAATATATTTGACTCTTTCCCCTGTGATACTAAGCCTCATTCTAGATAGCATTTTACCTTTGTTGTGAATAGTAAAGTTCTTCTAGTAGCTTTATTGTTAAGAAGTGCATAGACATGGGGTCTGATGATGGTATCTTTAGATACCAAAAAGGGGCTACCATTGTGCACTTGGCTAAAGAAAACACATTTACCAGTGAATGTCTTTCATTTATCAAATTCTCAGCCAGCACAAAAAGCTAAGGCCATGTAATAAGCACTATCCTACAATGCTACTCATTTCTGAAGACACAAAATGATGACTGGTAGCTTTAGAAATGTTTTCTGGAAACCAAATATAAGAACAGCTTTGTTACTGCATACCTATGGAAACAGAAGACACATAGTTCTTTATTCACTTTTGCTCCCTTCTTGAACAGTTGCCTATAAGGTGGTGTTATTCTCTACTAGACCATGAGCTCTTTGAAGACAGAATCAGGTTCTAAACCACATGTAAATCAATACCATCTGGCACAATGAATGTAATGTGACTGGGGCCAAATAAACGTTGGTTGAATTAATCAATAATATACAGTGAGAGAACTCACACCAGAAGGGAACAGTTACTCTCAGCTACAACAACTGGGCAAGTACTCTGCCACTGGTAGTACCAGAAGCAGAATCAGTGACTATTATGTAATATGGAAATTCCAAATTAAGGGATAAACTAGACTCATGGATAAGAAAGTAGTCATCAAACCAACAGTGTCTTGGAGATTTTTTAAAGCCATAACCGTGCTATATAAGCAATAAATTATGAAGGCTGAGCATGTGAATAAAACCTAATACTGTCATAAATTTTATGACAAAGTTATAAATGACATATTTAATGACATGCATAATTATTATTATGCAGCATTGTAGTAGACATTAATAATAAGCAGTCCAAGCCAATGCCTGTAAGAGTCTTTGTGTTCAACCAAACCAACTGATGGGCATTTTCCCCCTGTTTTTAATGGTTAATTCTCTGTACCTACTATAACTATCAGTGGTGAAGGGCTTTTCGGATATATGAATAATTTAATCCTCAATGCACAGACACAGAAACCCTAACTAAAGACAGTTTCAGCAGGTAAGGCACCTCTACCACCTAAAACACCTGAAGCAGAAGCATGTGGGAGCTCTGCCCACAGATACACCTCAGTAGCTCTAAAGGCTGGATCTCTGCCTTTATGAAAAAAAGAAACTAAAGAAAGCTTCTATGACCCAAAGGGGCAGACTGGAATTGTTGGGAAATAACAACCCCCACCCAGAGGCTCTCACTAGTGACTAAAGGGAATTTGTTATAAGACCTTTACCCCTGGGGTGCCTGGGTGGCTCAGTTGGTTAAGTGACTGCCTTCGGCTCAGGTCATGATCTCGGGGTCCTGGGATCGAGCCCCGCATCAGGCTCCCTCCTCAGCTGGGAGCCTGCTTCTCCCTCTCCCTCTGCCTGCTGCTCCCACTGCTTGTGCTCTCCTGCTCTCTCTCTGTCAAATAAATAAATAAAATCTTTAAAAAAAAAAAAGATCTTTACCCCTTAGCCTTCAGGGCAAGGGGAGGTCATGCTGAGGTGCTCCCAGAGTTGGCAATAGGCTTCCCACAGTGCTAAATGACTTATGAATGTGCCCTTTGACAGTTTTCCTTCCCTTGCTTCACTTATCCACTCTCTCACCAGTGCTTCATGGAGTCACCTTGCATATATATCACTTGCACCTGAATCCTTGTCTCCAGGTCTGCTTCTGTTCCCCCAGATAGTGTTCTGTCTTACTTTGGAGCTGCAACTTGGATGCATTCCCTTCCTCTAAGAGCTTTCCTACTCTACACACACACACACACACACACACACACACACACACACACACACACAATCACACCCAGCCTTCCTGGATACAGCCATCTGCTGAAGAGCTGTGCTATAAGCTTGTGCTTCTCCTGAGGGCAGCTCTCATCATGTCATGGGCTCCAGGAAGATGAAAGAATGTATGATCCTTAACAGGATGGAGAATGCTCTCTGGATTCCTGACAAGTTGGAAGGGGATGAGGGCAAGAGTCCACCTGGCTCAACAGAGAGGGGAAAAGAGAGAGAGAGAGAGAGCATGAGCTGGGAGTCCCATTGCTTAGAAAAGCTGCCCCAGGTGCTGATCTACAACAAGTATGCAGTCCACGTCCTATCTCTGGGTAATAGGTCTCCAGTGGTCCTGACATCTAGACTGACTCCCGGCTGATTCTTCTCAGGGAGGAAACCAGGATGGTGCAGAGACTTTCATTCTGCAGTTAAAGAGTTAGGCACAAGCAGCTTGATGAAGTCACGAAAGCACATTTATGCTAAAGTGTAAATGACTCACAGCTTCTTTTCTATTTTTATGGTGGTGAGATGCTTATGAGCATAAGGACACTAATGAACTAAAAGGGAAGGAATATCCCTGTCAGATAAAGGCCAGGGAAGGGGGAAGGTAGTGGTGACCAAGACAAAGCACACCTGTTACATCTGTCCAGCTCTACCTGTTACAGCTGGGGAAAAAAAAAAAAACAGACGCCATGTTTGGAGGTACACCGTCCCTGCTGCAGTAGGGGTGCAGTTCAGAGGGGTTACTGGTCAAGATGAAGACGCACAGGATGTTTCATTCCAAACTAGGAATGCCAACGTATAGAACACACCCTTGCCAGTATCAGAAGAAATCTGAGGAAGTGCATTGTTATAGGAAAGAACACCATCTGGTACAGAGTTTATAGACCAGCGCCACTGCTCATTACCGTGTAATTTGGGATAGGTCACTAGAAATCTCTGGACCTCAGTTTTGCCATCTGTAAAATAATAATAATTCTATCCATACTGCATATCTCATAAAGGTGGCAATGAGGTCATGTGATGCATGCCTGGAAGAGATGAGCTGCATACTAGTTAAGAACACCACCTCCGGAGTCTGACTAGATAGGTTGAAACCCCTGTTCAGCACGTTCCAGCAGGGCCCTGCGAGGTCTTGGGCAATCTATTTACCCTTGGTTTCCTTGTCTGTAAAATGAGATTTAAAAAATAATCATAAGATTATTCCAATGCTTCATTTAAACATGGCATGTATAGAATTTAGCCTGGTACTTGGTACTTGCAGTAGCTGCTAAAAGCGATATGTAAACTATATAGTACGAAATGGATGTTTAAGGCACTGAAAATAAACCACTTGCTGCAATAGTGCTGAGTCCAGAGGGCTAAAACCAGAGCATAAAAGGTAAATTATTTGAATATGTAAACACAGTATGCTTCTCTTTGCTCTGGTTACAGCGGGCTTACCCTATTATTAACGCTTGTTTAGTTGTTGAATTAGCTGCCATGAGGCCTAACATTTAGTTCCAGTTATTAGATTAAATATTTGTTTTGAATGGTATTTGAATTACCAGGTTCTAGATTTTTCTGGTTGGTAAAGTCTCCTTTTTATTTGGTGAAGAGGCTAAAGTCTGTATACTGATTTATAGAACAGATGTGCCATTTTTCATAAAACTATGGTTCACTGTAACATGGTACCTGTTGGAATAAACTTCTAAGAGTAAACTGGACTTTGGGGTGGAAACACTGAGTAGAAGAGATAGGACACTGTTTTAGGTATTTTTCCTCGTCAGCTCATTCTGCTTTAAGCATTCTGGTTTAAGCTGCTGCCATTCTCTTCTCCTTTGTTAAATAAATGGCTGAATACATTTCTAATTTACAGAGTTGGTTAACAAAAAAAATTTCATATTAAGAATTATACACTAAGAATCTGTAAAATGTGTAAACTAAATACACACATGTGACTACACTAAATTTTGCTCGAGTATGCTCACTTCTGCTCTTAGGCACATTCTATCACGCTTAGGTCTTCACGTAATATGAAGATAAGGCAGATGCATTTTGAAAAGCAAAACAAGAGTAAAACAAAAACACACCACAAGCAAAATCTTACACATCTCAAATTCATTATTAACCAAGTTTTAAATTTCAATAAGTTCAGTATGTTAAAAGTTTAGATGTCTGGGCGTTTCTGCCCTAAAACATGATCTCTGAGGGACTTCCATGTCGGTGTAATACAATGATCGTGTGACACTTTCCAAAATCACTAATCTGAATGCACCACATGAAGAAAGGTCATATTCTACCTTGTTCAAAACCTCGAGGAAAATGAGCTTGGTATTTTTATGATGAGGCTGAGTAGTGTCGTAGACATGCCAAGCCAATCAGCTTGCAAATGTAAAAAGAACACTGGTAGGTGCAGAGTTGGGGAGGGAGAGGTGGCAACAGGATAAGGACCTCTTAAGTGATGAGAAAGAAACATTCATATCTCAATGAAATGAGATTTTTAAAATTTGAAACTTAAATCTTTGAAATGACAAGGTCATATAAATGATCCACAGCTAAACTCACCAGGTCATCAAATGCTGTTAAATCCCCAATCGGTAAGAGCAGCGAGTACAATCTACACATTTAAACCCACTGGCTCACCTGGCACAGCGTCAATTCACTTTTCAGTAAAGTCAGTTATCAGTTTTGTAAAAGTACATATTGGTAAATTGTACATATCAATTTGTAGGCACCCTCATATAACCTGGTACAGAGTAAGCATTCTTCCTATGGTTATGAAATTTGGATGGTGTAGGGGCGCCTGGGTGGCTCAGTCGGTTAAGTGTCTGCCTTTGGCTCAGGTCAGGATCCCAGGGTCCTGGGATCGAGCCCTGCGTCAGGCTCCTTGTTGAGTGGGAAGCCTGCTTCTCCTTCTCCCTCTGCCTGTCCCTCTGCCCATGCCCTTTCTCTCTCTCTCTCTCAAATAAATAAAATCTTTTTAAAAAAAGAAATTTGGATGGTGTGAAAATTAGAAAAATAAATGCCCTATCGTTAGGCTGTGACCAAGATTAAGGCATGTCAATGTTACCTTTATCCACTAAAAGGCTAAAACCTAGATAATAAAAGGTAGTTGCAGTACCAGCAGCATTTCCCAAAATGTCGTATCACAAAAGTATCACTTGCATAATTGCTTATAGTTTATTCCTTTGCTTTCCTCTTTTATATGTGCATCTTTGTAACAATTTTTTTAAAAGTGAAAATATAATTGTTGTCATGTGAACAGCTGTAGAAATGATTAAAAGGTATGGAAAAACATAACATGAATGCCAATAATCTGTTTCTGGCAGTAATATATATGGAACACTATTTAAGAACCAAAGAAGAGAAAGAAGCAAAAAGGGAGAACGGTTTATCATGGTAAAAGCTAAACCTCATTGCTTAGTAGGAAAAAAAGATTTCATATTTAAAGTCAGTGAGACCTAACTCCTAGCTAGAAACACTATCCCACATCATTGGAGTCAGCAGGAGTGCCCTGCTGGAGGGGCAACGTTGCAGGACAAAGTGGGCAGGATTTTGGAGCTGGGGGACAGAAAAGAAGCCACCTCTGCCAGATGAATAACCTTGGGCAAACCAGTTTAACTCTGCCAGGCTACATTTTGGCATCCAAAAATCTGATATAACTACCCCAAAGCCTCATGTTGAGGTGACTATGTATTTCTCTGTGAAGGTTAGTTGTTTTTTAAATAGATAGCACTGGGTAAATGTAGGCTATTGTTTTGTATTGCCAATGGTCAAATACACTACATAATTCTTTTTTTTAAAAAAGATTTTATTTATTTATTTGAGACAGAGAGAATGAGAGAGAGAGAGCACATGAGAGGGGGGAGGGTTGGAGGGAGAAGCAGACTCCCCGCCGAGCAGGGAGCCCGATGCGGGGGGCTCCATCCCGGGACTCCAGGATCATGACCTGAGCCGAAGGCAGTCGCTTAACCAATGGAGCCACCCAGGTACCCCTATACTACATAATTCTATCCAACTATACAAACAAGTATAGGCTCCCAATGGTCTTTTCAATAGTCCAAGATTTATAAATAAAATGATTTTCTTAATGGGATTAACTTGATGTTTTTCTTAAACATGGAACCTTGAGCCCACCCTACAAAATAATACTTTGACTATAGCAATGCACATAGTAAAGGCTATCCTAGCTTCTAAGATGTCAAACATCATTCACAAAAGAGATATATTTGTTTTGGAAAGGAAAGACTTCTACTTTTACGTCTAACTATAAATGATTTATTGATAAATGCAAATCATAGCCTGTCTGAGAGGCACTCCTGTGAGAACATCCTCATGTGTGGTTTACAAGTTTAAGGAAGAGGGGAAATGCCTTGATGGTACCAATGGACATTATGTCTATTTTAATATTGTTAAAGGGAAATTCTCTTTTAGGCATTTAAGAAAACTGCATTAAAACAAGTTCAAGAATGGGAAAATACCACAACTGTAAAGAAGGTAAAAATAATTATAATCTTAACCAAAGATAATAATCAATCAACATGTTGACATATACTCTACCAGTCATCTTCTATAAATACATCTTCTAAAAATGCATCCTATAAATATAATTTTGCACCTGTCTTCTTCCCATTGAGTATCAAATACACTTTTCAGGAGCAATTGTTTGGAAACTGTCTCAAGTACACAAGGAAATATGTTTCAATTGAAATAATTCAGTGGCCAATGGAAATATCAAGTTCCCAATTTTTCTCACCTCATTGACTAGAAACAAAGGTTCTCATTTCAAATGAGTGGGAATAACCAAACTGATTTAGGACTCCAATTAACTTCTGGTTAAAAAAAACGTAGTTGCATCCAGCAACAATATTATGGGCAACAGAAGAAAAAGTAACCGTCTAAATTTGCACCAGGGTCATTTCTTCAGACAACCAAAGCCCATCTATTTCCCAGCTCCATGCTTCAGGCTTAAAATGGATCTCTCTGAAGCAATGACAGAATTTTTGCCAAGTGACTAGGATATAAACACCCTTTTGGTTGCACAGCAAGACATATGCTCTAAAGAAAAATGGTTCAAAATAGGCAAGTGGGTTTCTCTAGAATAAATGAGAGCCCTTGTAGGCAGCTTCTTCTTCAGAGCCTCATGACTTCATTTTCTTGGTAACTCTGTCTTCTCCACAGGTAATGGTGGCACACTGTTTTCATGATTCCTTACACTAATGAATTGCAATAAATTTGTTTTCGATATCCCAGAGAGCCCTAACTTCAGCCTTTAGGCAATGCTGAGAATGCACCCTATATTCTAGACTCACCTTTTGCACGGTGTACTCTCAGCACTATGGGCGATTTCCATGGGAGAATATTCTATTTAAAGAACTACTGTCCCAGCATAATACAAAAAATCACTTATGAAGATGCAAGAGACGTGGAAAGCTCTCAATTATGTTTACACAAGCACAACATCAGAGTCTCCCTTCCCTGTTCCCTAAGGGGGTGGGGAGAAGAGTACTCAGTTGTAAGGAAAGAAAGACATACAGTAAGTATTCATGTAGTCAGAGGAGTGGGAAGACTGAAGCTCCTCCAAAGGGGATGTACACATACACTTCCTGAGCCCAAGAGTGTGCTGTAAGGTCAGACAGGCATTGGCAGAAAGGAGGGAGGGACGGAAGGCCAAAGCAGAAAAACAGTTTCTATGCCCCCTATTTTTGACCTCAAACACAGACATCAAATTCTTCTCTTGGCATGTTTTAAAATGGAGTATCTTTAAAACAAGGAATATTTAAAGGGCACATTAAATTTTATTTTTAAAACTTCTCATAGACTAAAAATAAGTAAACTACTCTCAATTGACAAAATGTGCCAATGCAACATAATAAGTACCTTCATCTTTCATTTACAGGCAGCCAGATTCATAGTCCTTGAAGTCCCTTGAATTTAAAAATGGAAATGACAACATAAATTTATAATGTATATGATTTTATGATTAAATTCCAAGATAGAAATGAAAAAAATTTTAATGTCATTTTAAAAATTGCTAACTCCTGAGTTGGGATGTTTAAGGATATTTCACAGAAAGAAACTAGTTTCATAATTGTGTGCATCAATGAGATGGGGTCAATTTAGCTTTATTCTTAACAGTGAGAAGAACATGGTTGCCACAAAATCAAATCTCTTCCCAGATATCCTCCATAGAGGGCAGGAAGTCTTCTGTTTTATTCACTGATATATCCCTGATCCCCACATCAAATACCTGTCACATAGCGGGTGGTCAACACACATTAGTTGAATGAATAAATAAATACAGAAAATATAAATTTGGTGCATGCTGTGTTTGTGAAGCTGGGTCAATTGTGTATATTGTTATTGGGGTAGATAAATTGTCTTTGTTTTAAATTTGGGCATGAGGACTTTCAATGGAATATATCTACCAAAATCAAACAAAGACGTTATTGCCTGAACTTTTGTGCAGCAACAGAAGAAAAACCACTAGGTGGGTGCCTAGTCAACCTCAACATGAGTCTGGAGCAAGCCTGCGGCAGTGGATGTCGTTGCACCTGGGGTTCTAATTTTGGCATTCCTTCTACCTGGGCACCCAGGCAGGAGAAGAGCAGTAGCACTCATGGATTGGATAGCATGTGCCAGGTTCAGGCTAATCATGTGGATTATCTCATTCCATCCTTAAAATCAGCCCTTAGGGTAGATGTTTATTTTATTCCTACTCGTTTGATGAGAAAACTAAACCACAGAGAGTTTTACAGCTCATCAAAGGGCTCTTGCCTACTAGGCATGGGCATGAGGTTTTAGGCTTTGCATTCTGATTTTAGAGCCAACACAAGTACCACTGTGTTGCATGGACTGTCTCAGGGAGCTTACCCTACCCGGGGCCCAATTTGTAAAATGTAGGCAGCTAACTTGATAAAAATTAAGGTTCAACATTTAAGGTTCAAGACACTCCATGGTGAGGGGTGGGCAAAATGGGTGAAGGGAGTCAAAAGGTACGAACTTCCAGTTATAAAATAAATAAGTCCTGGGGATGTAATGTATAGCATTGGTGACTATAGTTAATAATATTGTATTGTGTATTGGAAAGTTGCTAAGAGAGAATATCTTAAAAGTTCTCATCACAAGAAAAAATTTATAACCATATTTGGTGATGGATGTTAACTAAACTCATTCTGGTGATCATTTCTCAATATGTAACAAATATTGAATAATTATGTTGTATACCTAAAGCTAATATAATGTTATGTGTCAGTTACATCTCAATTAAAAAACAAGACTCCCCAGGTTAAAGATCCAAAATTCTGATATTTATTTATCTAAAAAGGCCATAGAAGTTTCACTGCAGTAATACCCTGTCATCTTGGTATTGTTGGTGCATAATTATTAGGATCAATTTCATAGTAAGTGAGGATGGACTATTCATGAAATTTTATAATATAGTAACAAAACCATAGATAAATTTCAGTACATCTATAGATACTTAAAAACAGTTATACTGTACAGTATGTTACTACAACAACCGGAGGAAATAGTAATTCAACTGGGCTGTTCTTCTAGATCAGTAAACACTAAGATTTAATAGATATTTTCATTAAATTTATTCTAACTTTTGTTGCCACTTACTTGCCAAAGTTTTCTTTCTAATTGCTTTATGTTTCCTAACTAGCATTTACACTGTTTTGGTAAGGACCTCAACCAATACTGGGCAGTGGTGTGAAAATAAATGAAATAATTAAATTAAACGGACTAGGGTGCACCTCGTTGGCTCAGTCCATACAGCATGTGACTCTCAATCTTGGGGTTGTGAGTTCTAGCCCCACATTATGCCTAGAGATTACTTAAAAATATATATATCTTAAAAAAAGATTCCCTCATTAGTAACTATATATTGAAATATACTTTATCATGGTTTCCTTTCAATCCAGTATTTTAAAATTGAAAATATTACCTATGTTATCTAACAATAAAAATCTTATTTGTTGAGAATATGCACAGATCAAAGTTTACAAGCTTAAAAAGTAAATAGCAGTAATTGTCGTATTTTCCCAACAATAAAACACATTTTGGTAAGGTTTCACATTTTAAAAACTCAAAAGAGCTTTATGAGTTTACAAAATAATACTGTATTTTTCTCAAGATATTAACATATTCTTGTACTGCAGTTGGATAGGATGTAATTTACTTTGTGATTTAGCATTTGCTACTTTAAAGAATACTTCTTTTAATATTTTCACTTTAATATTCTGAAAATAGCATAATTACATCTACCAGAGGTTAATTTTTAAAACTTGACATGAATGGTTTTGTTTGAAATACACAACTTTGGTCATGTCATGTATCTAATCTGTTTTTGTAATAAATTAGGGTTTAATTCATAGTGATTTTCTATGAATCAACAAATAATTAAACAACTAATGGTTCCACAAGAGGATAAAAAGTATCAAATCTGTTGGTTCTGAAGGTGAAGCAAGGTTTTGTTCTGGTACAGTGTATCACTGAGATCCCAGGAGGAAACAGAATTAAACTCAAATAGTTCAAATGGAAAGATTTTTAATGAAGGGACAACCTACAGAGGTGTTGGCAGGGTCAGGGGAATCAACATGGGATGCTAAGAACCCGGGGATTGGCAAATCCCCCATCCTCAGGCAGAAGATACAAGGGAAGAAGAACGCTCCTGGCATGAAAGCTCAAGACCAAGAGAGGAGGAAGGGTCACTGAGTAGGAGCTACAATCCTGAAAAGGGGAAGCTACCACCAGAGATTTTTCAGGGTCATTTTTCATACTACCTGCACTCATGCAGGGAGAGGGCAGGAAGAAATATTCCAACTCTTCTCTCCCCTTCTCTCTGATCCTCTGCTTATACTATACTTCCATTGGCCAAAACAGAAGCCAATTAGAAGGAATCAGCTTCTAGGGGCAAGAACAGGAAGAAGAAGGCAGAGCAGTAGGAGAGCACAGAACTAGGGAGCCCAATCACGTATCACTGAGGTCTGACGCAAAGGAGCAAAACTAAGCATGCTCCTCTGACTTAATTTCTAAGAAAGCTACCAGAAAATATCATTTTGGGCAAAAATACAAAAACTCTAAACAAATAATCAGATTAAAAGTGGGCAGAGGACCTGAATGCACATTTTTCCAAAGAAGACATACAGAATGCCAACAGACACAAGAACCACTCATCATCAGGGAAATGCAAATTAAAACCACAATGAGCTATCACCTCACACCTGTCGGGATGGCTAGTACCAAAAAGATAAGAAATAACAAGTGTTGGTGAGGATGTAGAGCAAAAGGAATCCTTCTGCACTGTTGGTGGGAATGTAAATTGGTGCAGCCATTGTGGAGAACAGTATGGAGGTTTCTCAAAAACTTAAAAATAGAAATACCATATGATCCAGTAATTCCACTACTGGATATATACCCAAAGAAAATGAATACACTAATTCAAAAAGATATAGGCACCCCTATGTTTATTGCAGCATTATTTATAAGAGCCAAGATATGGCAACCTCAGTGTCCATCAATAGATGAATGGAGAAATAAAATGTAATACACACACATATGTATACACATATATATGTACTCCATTACATACACACACACACACACACACACACACACATACGTAGGTATGGACTATTACTCAGCCATAAAAAAGAATGAGATCTTGCCATTTGCAACAACATGGATGGACCCAGACAGTATTATGCTAAGTGAAATAATCAGAGAAAGACAAATATCATATGATTTCACTTATATGTGGTATCTGAAAAACAAATGAACAAACAAACAAAAAACAGGAACAGACCCATAAATACAGAGAACAAACTGGTGGTTGCTAGAGGGGAGAAAGGTGGGAAAAATAGGTGAAGGGGAGTGGGAAGTGCAGGCTTTGAGTTATGGAATGCATAAATCATGGGGATAAAAGGTACAGAATAGAAAATATAATCAATGGTACCGTAAAAGTGTTGTATGGTGACAGATGGTAGGCTACACTTGGGTTGAGCACAGCATAATGTAGAGACTTGTCGAATCATTATATTATACTTATGACACTAATGTGACATTGTGTGTCAGCTACACTTCAATTTTAAAAAATAAAAAACAAAAAGTCCTTTTTCTTCTGCATTTCCCCCCTTCAAGTTCTATTTAAATTCTTCCTTTTGTTTACCTCCTGGTAACACAGAAGTCTGTGGTTCAGAGTCCTCCAGTTAAACAGACCTTTCTCTAAGACCCCATCCTGAGAGCACGCTGAGCTATAGGAAGTCTACACTACTGTCAGTGAATGCAAAATCCAGGAAATTTCCCTAAGATCCCTATTAAGGTTGCTGATAACTTCTTCCAAATGTTAACCCAGCCACCCACCAATGATGACAACACTCACCATTTCTTCGACAAACGTCAAATGCATGTGAATTACATACATGAGATACCTGTTTGAATGTTCTCTAATCTATTAATTTCATGTGTGTGTGTAATTTTTGCATGTCTTCTGATTAATAGGATAAATGTAAACAAATACAGAGAATAATCAAAGCTACCACATGAGAACACAGATAGTCCCACTATTAAGAAGCCTTTTGAGTATATCCGGAAGTCTTAAATGGAGTTTCTCCAGGTACTCATCTCTGACTATCACGAAACAAGGTCCTGGAGGGCAGGAAGCATATGTGATTCATCTTTGCAGTAGCCACGGGTCCTAAAACAGTGTCTCGTGCATTGCAGGCACTCAATAAATGTTTGCTGAATTGGCCAAACCTTGGTTTGTCCCCATAATCAACTACCCCAAAAGCACACAGATAATTACTTCTTGGAAAAATTCCAACTACTGTTTGATGTTACTTATGTGACTTTTCTCTCAAGAGCAGCTCTGTGGGATTACACTATTTTTTTTCCCTTTGACCTTAATG
The DNA here is from genome assembly GCF_003265705.2 of Callorhinus ursinus. Classification (NCBI taxonomy): domain Eukaryota; kingdom Metazoa; phylum Chordata; class Mammalia; order Carnivora; family Otariidae; genus Callorhinus; species Callorhinus ursinus. The sequence continues at coordinate 6,356,632 of NW_027397118.1, forward strand.
GCATGTACTTGAACAACAGCTTCATATAAAATTCTTACCAGCACATACCACAGCAGATCCAGGTATTGTTTTAAAAACGGTGCTACTATCTCTCAATTTAGAAGACACATAGTCTCTCCCTCAGAATAGAGGCTAGAAAATGCAGAGTTTGGTATTAACATACATAAAAGCTAAATATATTGTGAATGTATTCTTTGATTTTTTAAGATCCAAGTTTTTTTAAAAGGAATTAAAACGTTACCACAAAACTGTTCTTCATTAAAAAGTAATCCTGCATTTAATAAGTGTCCAATTTTAAAGTTTATTTTGTAATGCAACTTTTAAAACTTAAACAGCAAAAATGCGGCATTTAAAATGAGTCTGAGTCGGCAAAAAAAAAATAAGGACATACCAGGAAGACAGGTTTGGGTGAAATTTAAAATCTTATTTCATACTTGGTACAACTTAGAATCATTTTTATATTTTATATAGTATAGATCCGAGCTTTAATTTGAAATGACCCTGACCCTTGAAATCCTAAACTTAACACGTCAGAACAAACTAGTCATTCTCTTCTGCTTTATGGGCAAATCAACTAAATACTAGTGAATTATACTGTTTGGGCCTTTGAACCACAGGACTAAGAGATAAAATGCTGTTTGATGTATATAAATACTAGAGAATACATTTTGATTTAATAAAAGGACGAGTTCATTGTACATCCAATGACAAAATATTTCCCCTTTCCTGAAAATGCTCCCTTATTCTAAAAATAGGGGATTCCTTTTTTCCAAGTGTGTGGGGTGAATGGGATCAAGATAGCCATTATATTCATGTCTCAAAATGCACTGTGGTGGGAAATTCAGAATGCAGTGAAGGGTAATAAACCTTTTACTTCATTGAAACAGAAGGCTGAATTTAAAGCAGCAGGTAAAGGATATAAGAGCAACAGTATACATTCATTATTTGCAATCTTGTAGTTGCCTAAATCTCTACAATACATTACTTTAAAAGCTTCAGATCAACGGTTTTATAATAGTTTACCAATATTTCAACACCTGAAGAGTCTTAACAGGTTAAAACCTATAGTCTTAAATTTCAAATATGACCTAACTCAATCTTTTTATTTTTTGGATGTTCTCTCTCAAATTTCCATTTGTTTTTATTAATCGATAAATGATGAAGAATTCTAGGTGTCTATCCACGAAGAAATGAAAATTTTATCTTTTTAGGAGCCTAAAAAATGAATAGAAAAAAGTCAATTCCAACATAATGTTATCAAAATAACCTTTTAGAATAGAATGTTACAATTACTTAATTATTTACACTTATCTGGCTCTACCATTCAAAGTGCATCCAGGCTTCAAAGCTAACCCTTAAGTAACGCCATGGTTGACAGCGTCTCATTTCATTGTTTAGCTGACGTCTTAAAGATCCAAAAGGACCAAGACAAACACATCTATTGTTTTGGCTACCGTATCAGTCTTCATCACTGTTGTTTTTGGGTGAAATACATTGCAGCTGACCCTTGGTGAGAGACTAAAATAGACATGTGTTGTTTCTGCCTGCCCAGCATCCCTTCTGCAATTTTCCTTTGGAGAACCCCCCTAGTCTAGACAGTGTGCAGCTAACACCAAATGCCTTTTCGGAGGAAGACACCTGAATCAAAGTTTACTCAGGAGAACAGTCCCTTCTCTATGTTCAGAAAGGGGCAAGCGACTCAGACTGCCCCTATAAGAAGAGCCCTGAGACCTGAGAAGTCATCTCTCTTTCTTGCTAGGACTAAGTTGATAGTAGCATCTAAGGAGCTATCATTAGGAAATGACTTATCTGAAAATGAAGCCAAAACCAGAAAACAGATCTTGATAACCTTGACTGGCAGATCCAGCCATGTTGCCACTGGCAAGATGTACTTGTAGGCTTTTTGCGTTAACCAGATAAAGTCCTTTATACTTAAGCCAGTTTGAATCTGCTTCCTCATTTGCAGCTAAAAGAATCCTGGGTCTAAAATGAGACAACGCTAAAAATAAACACGACTGCTTTTGAGGTTTCTAATGGATTTTCCGCCCTATACATATTATCTCATGTAATCACCACAACTCAGGAAAGTAAATACCTATTAACATTAAATTAATATTCATTATTTTTTGAACACATACTATGTGGAAAAGGGATGGAGAATGCTAGAAGAGTGATCAGTCTGAAATCTGGTGACCACAGAAGTCTCACTTGCATGGGAAAAAAAGCGGAGGTTACGTATCTCAAGTCATTCAATAGATAGTCATCAAATGGAAGATAAACAGCATATAGCAAAGCCAGGGTGCAATTGTTGCACTAATCCCTCAATGATCAATTAGGAGGCTCCTGAAACAGCCCAGGCCAGACAAATGAATGCCCAATAGGTAGCCCTATGAGAATGGTTCAAACAATAGGACAGAGATGGAGTCAAACTAGATGTCGGGGGCGGGGGGGGTCCCAAGTGGGTGCAGCTGTTGTCACTGGAACAGGAGAAGAAGAAAGGGGCAGAGTTCGGGAGGCAAGGAAGGGGACAAGGTGTGGGTCAATTAAATATGCCTGTAGGGTACATAAGCTACAAGGTCCAGCAGGCCCTCAGGACGACAGGCCGGGGCTGCAGAGAGGCGGAGAGAGGAAATGCAAGATGGGGCATCACTGGCATATAGATGGCAGTTCAGGCTGGGGCACTGCCCTGCTACAGCCTCGCCATGAAGAGAAGAGGAACAAGGAGCTGGCCACAGACCCCCTCCAGGTAATCTCAGTCCGGCTTGTGAGCTCCATGAAAACAGGCTTTCCCGAACAGGGCTGGTCCTCAGGAAAGATCTGTGAAATGACTGAGTGTAGAGTATACCGTAGGTTCTGCGTGAGTGCTTCCCCAGGGACCCTCCGCCGCCGCAGCCGCCAGCTATCCTGGGTGGCCGCTATACTGGATGCAGTCTCATTACTCAGCCCTCACCTCTTAAATTAGTTCATGTTCTCACATTAGGTGTAATCGCTGGTGGCAACGCTTTCTGGGGATGTCTCAAAAAGATTGGAGTTGAAAAAAATATTTTTGTGTCATTTTAATTTAAAGTAAAATTGTTGCCTGTTTCCCTACCCTTTCCCTTTCTCCTGGCAAGCCCAGTGACCCTGGCAGGCCTCCAAACAGAGGCGGGTGTCGGAGATGGGGTTCCCCCCAGGTAATTCTTTAGACAGCTAGCAAAGTCTCAAAGAAACAAAGGGAGGTTGAGAAGCTGAAAGGCGCGGCTACTGGCGATTCCGAGACAGGCTTCCCCGCGTGGGGGAGCGCGTACCCTAGGGGCGGCAGACCCCACTGGTGGCAAACCCTGATGTTGAAAGGAAGTGCAGTCAGTCTGCGCCCCCAGATCTTGCCAGATCGCCGGGCTTGTGCCGGGCCGCCTCCTGCCGCACGTCCGCTCTGGCTCCGCTGCACAAGCAGGTTCAAGGTCGCCCGGGGGTGACCGCAGCGCTAGTTGCCCCGCTGGCCAGCATCCCCACCCGCCTCTGCTTGGGGTCCGGAGCCGGCGCTTCTGCTCTGGACGCGACCGAGAGGTCCGCTCGTCCTTCTGCTTCCGCCGGGTTAACTGCCTGCGTTCAGCCTTCAGGTCTCCGCCTGCCGGCTCCTCGGGCTGGAACGAACCCTTCCCCTTCCCCTCTCCGCAGCTCCCTTTTGCCTGCCACTTAACAAAACTGTATTTTTGCTTCCCCGTTTGTGATTACGTGTGTGTGTAAAGTTCTGAGTCAATGCGTGAGGCAAAAATTCTTGTAGGGTCAAAATTAGTCTTGAAAAATTGCCCATAAATCACAAGACTTGACGTCTACACGCAACGCTTGATGTGCAGGTACACGTGGATTAAACAAGCAGTAAAGGGGCACAGTACATAAAAAATACTCATGCAATGTTAACCTGTAAGTGCAAAAGAGAAAATGCGATCAGGTAAATGAGACTGCGTGCGGCGCCACTGTACTTGTCACTGCCTAGTGTGCTGGACTGTAAGAGGCACGAAGGCAGGCCTCGTCTGCTTCGGCTCACCACGGCATCCTCAGCGCCCGGCCCAGTGCCTGGCACTTCGTACACGTTCAATGATCTATCCCGAATAAAAGAACGAAGGAAGGAATGCACACTCGCTGGGACTCCACGGCCCACAGACAAGGGGGTTTGAGAGGCGGGCGAGGGCGGCTGGGCGAACTCCCCATCGCGGTGGCCGCAGGCTGGGGAGGCGGCGCTGAGACTCGCCCGGAGTCCAGCAAGCGGGCTCCGGACCGCGGCACCTGCACCTCCCCCCGAGGCCACCGAGCACGCCCCGCCCCGTCCCGCCCCGCCGCGCACGCACGCGCCCTGCAGCCCGGCCGCCCGGCCAGCTCGCTCGCCCAAGCTCACCCGCGCGCCGGCTGCCCCTAGCGCCTGCGCCCGCTGGGGGGCGCTCCCCTCCCACCCCGCGCGCCCACACACGGGCTCCTCACGCGCCCCTGATTCTATTCCCGACCCTGGGCGCGCGCACCGCCTCCTACCTGCGGGCTGGCGATTGGAGGCGGGTGGAAGGGCTGAGGGGGCTGAATAAGACGCTGGCATGAGGAGGGAGGCGAAAAAGCGAGCGGCCGCGGCGGACAGTCCGGGCACGGGCGCGCGCGCGCGCCCCCAGTCCTCGCTCCCTCAGTCGACTCCCGGCCAGAGCCCAACCCTGCTGCCGCGCGCCGCCCGCCTCGCCGCGCCTAATAACAACGGCGCCCGGGGTCAGGTGGCCGAGCGCGGACAGTGCCGCCATTGGCTCAGCGGGGAGCGCGGCGCGTCAGGATTGGTTGGGGGGCGGAGCCTAGGCCGGTGCGGGGGCGGAGCTGTGGAGGGAGGCGGGCTAGGAGGCGGCGGGGGCGGGGCCAGGCGGCGGTCCGCGCCTTTGTGCCCGGCGCGCGCTCTCCGCCGGCTCCGGCTGCTGCGCCGGCTGCATCAATAATTCAGAGCGGCGGCGACGGCGGCAGCGGCGGGTGCGAGGAGGAGGCGGCGGAAGCAGCGGGGACCGAGCGGCAGCGGCTATGCATCCAAGTACGGCCGGGCAGCCGCGGCACCCCTGAGGCCCGGGCGGGGCTCCGGGAGCATCGCGCGGGGGGCACGCTTGCCTGGGAGTGCAAGGAAGAGCAGTAGTGTCCGGAGCGGCGTCTGCGAAGCTTCGAACGGAGCCGAGGAGGGGGCTTCGGAGTGGGGCTGGGGCGGGGGGGGCGGCTGGCGCAAGCAGCCCCCGGGGGGGGGGGCGGGGTGGGCGCCGGCGTCGCGATGCTGGGCGTCGTGGAGCTGCTGCTCCTGGGGGCGGCGTGGCTGGCGGGCCCGGCCCGCGGGCAGAATGAGACGGAGCCCATCGTGCTGGAAGGCAAGTGCCTGGTGGTGTGCGACTCCAACCCCACGTCCGATCCCACGGGCACAGCTCTGGGCATCTCTGTACGCTCTGGCAGCGCCAAGGTGGCTTTCTCTGCCATCAGAAGCACCAACCACGAGCCGTCCGAGATGAGTAATCGCACTATGATCATCTACTTTGACCAGGTGAGTGCTCCATGCAGACTGGTTTGCGGGGCGGGGGAGAGGTGGAAGGTTGGTGTTCAATACACTCCACGGCTCTGCAGAGGCTCGGGGACAGGAGTTCGGGACTGACTCTTGTCTACTCCCCTTCGTTCCTGTCTCTTTATAGGTACTAGTGAACATCGGGAACAACTTTGATTCAGAACGCAGCACTTTCATCGCCCCGCGCAAAGGGATCTACAGTTTTAACTTCCACGTGGTTAAAGTCTACAACAGACAGACCATTCAGGTCAGCCACCACCTCAGGGTCGGGCCCCGGCTCCGTAGGGGGCTATGAGCCGCAGGAGTGAGCGGGCCGTATTGGGGTGGGCGATAGAAGGGGCAGCAGCATGTGCCTGGGGTTGCTTGGTTGGACGAGTAGAGGGGCCTCACAGTTCTGTGGCTTCAACTGTTTCTTGCTTCTTTAGCCGTCTCTTGGAACCTAGTCCCCTTCCCACACAGTTTCCTGCCTTCACCTTCTGGGCCCCTCCAAAGAGGTTCTCCGCCTTTTCGACAGGACTGCAGGGATTTCCCATAGCGGTTACTGGTTAGCATCAGAGACAGTTCCCTCTTCCCAGCAGCTTTCTGCGACCCTCGCCTTCAGCACCACAGACAGTATCCCCATCCCCTGTCCCAGCTCGAAAGCTGGGTGCCTTCAGCACCAAGCTCAGGGGGGTTCCTGGCATCCCTCTGGGGACCGACTCTGGGTTTTTGAACCACCAGCGCCTGAGCCCTGGCGGTTGAAGGGTGGAGAAAGAAGGGAGGGGGTGTAGTGCTACTCCCTCCCGGCTCCAGCCGCGCTCCAGCCCGCACGCACGGGCTTTCCAGGTTCCCGAAGGTGTCCAGCTTTCCTTTGGGCAGATACAGAAGGCAGAATGCACAGCTGGGAAGAGGGCGCTGGGCTGTTGGCTGCTGATGCCACGGCAAGGGCAAAAGCAGGCAGTGGTGGCACGGCTGGATCTGGGATAGGAATTGAGCTGGGTTTGGGGATGAAGCACAGAGTGCAGCACTGGTGAAATTTCTCATCAGCCAGAACCCTCGCCCAGCTTCTCCACTCTGTCTCCACAGTTCCAGGCAGCTAGGGCCAGGAGGAACCAGGGTTTTTGTTTGTTTGTTCTCCCAGAAACTCCAGTTGCCTGAGTTCTCTTTGAAGGGGGGGGGGGTAAAAGTATCAGGGCACCTGAACCGTCTACGGGTTCATTAAACTGGATAAAAGAGCGCAGTCGGGATTTGCTTGGCACGCTCAAAGAATGAAAGTGACTGTCTTTTGGGGGGCAGGCCCTTCCTGTCACCCAGTTTGGCTGTCTTTCGCCCCATTGGACCCTCAGCAGTAAGCAGCAAAGCTCCTTTTTCTACCCCCACCCCTTTCCACCATGTTCCCAGGCCTTTATGGCTGCTAGCCAAGTGCCAAAGGTTCGCGTCTTTACCGCTGCTTCGGTACCCGCCTAGGTTGCTCCTCTGAAGCAGGCCTTTCTCTTTCCCAGGTGAGCCTCATGTTAAACGGGTGGCCAGTGATTTCAGCCTTTGCTGGTGACCAGGACGTGACCCGGGAGGCCGCCAGCAATGGAGTTCTAATCCAGATGGAGAAAGGCGACCGAGCATACCTCAAGCTGGAGCGGGGGAACTTGATGGGGGGCTGGAAGTACTCGACCTTCTCCGGATTCCTGGTGTTTCCCCTCTGACTGGCTCATCGCCACCGGAATGGAGGCAGGGAGAGGGCGAAGGCAGGAGGAAGGCAGGAGGGGGAATGAGAAAGAGGCTGAAATTGAGAGGATGAGAAAGCGGCACGACTTGAAACTTCCTACATGTTACCCAGCTGTATCCGGGTAAAAGGTGCGCGCGGGTGGTCGGACTACTCTGTCCGTTTCCTCATTAGGAGAAGTAAATTCCGCTTAGCTGTGCGCACTCCCATTTCCAAAAATAAACTCGTCTCCCCCATTCCGGTGGAAGTAATCAAGAGAGAGAGACTGCCTTGTCATTGTTTCTACCCCCATGTTCCTATTCTCTACAGTTTATACAAACGAAACTTTGTATTTCACTGTATAATGTGAAATATCTTCCTCCTCAGACCCCTCTGAATCTTTCCACCTGCTGAAATCTAATATGCCTCTCCCCTCTTTTTAGTTTGGAGAGGGAATAAGATTTTTGTTTTGTTTTGTTTTGAATGGGGGAGGTAGTTTTAATTTGGCAAATATTGCTCTTAAAACACCGCTCAAGATTTAATTAGCTGAAGATACTTTGTGTCCTCCGCTGCTTGTTAGCAGAGAAGGGACTCACTTTAGGGGTGACTGGTTCAAAAATATATATAAATATATATCATTTGTATTCAAAGAACTCTTCCCAGTGGAAACTGGCTGTATTTCCGTATTTCTATGTCCTATTCGGAGTGATCGTGAAATCTAAGGCTGCTTGATGTCTTGATGCTTGTCAATGCCCTCGTGTTCTGTGGCTCCAGTAAATGCCAGGAGGTTCTTCCGGACGCTTCCCTGTCCTCTGTAACATACGTGTGAATAGCCGAGATTTAATTTTGCTTTAACCCAATAAGGTTGAAGTGGGACTTTTATTTTTCTGGAACAGCTTTCTAAACTCCGCATCTTTCCCAGCTGCGAGGTTTGGGGGCGGGCTGTGGAAGGGCGAGGCTCAGAGGCGCGGGAAGTCGACTTGGTGAAAACGCAACCCTTGGTGAGAACGCAGCCCGAGAAAGGCCGGGGCTCGAGCGCAACCTTGCGAAGCCGGCCTGCGCTCCTTTTTGCGCCAGGTCTAGAGCCAGCCCAGCATTCGCCTGTGCTCCCTGCTTTGGCCGAAATCTTGTTAGGCCCGGCGCCACTACCGGCCTGGAAGCGAAGTTTGGATTTTCCAAAGTCCAAATGCATCAGGAAGAATCCCAATTGGAGGAGCCGGCACGACTCCCACGCCTCTGCCCCTGGATTTCCCCACCGTGCGCCCCACAGTTCCCGAAGCAGCGAATGTTTTATACCACCGCCTCTGAATCCCGAGTCCGCCCGCCGTATTACCCGGGCGCCCAGGACCTGTGATTGCGCTCAATGCAGGACTTTCACTCAAGAGGTTCGTCCAGGAGTTTTGATTGTATCGGAACATAATGTGAAAGCAAAACTGAAATAAACGACTTCGTTTTAAGTCTGGAAGTATGACCCAGTCGCTTCAGCAGCGGGGAGGTCGGGCGCCAGGAAGCGGGTGCCTGCCAAAGGCCTGGGGCAAGAGTTTGGGCCTGGATAAGCACCTCTGGCTTTGATCCTTTTAGAAGTTTTTTCCTAGCCGAGATTCAGGGGTGAATTTAATTGGCTCCTGGGGGGTGGAGAGAAGGGGTAATAATAGCACAGTAAGCAATGTTTCTCGTAATTCCTGCGGCTCGTCTGATTGAAATTCACCGAGCACGCGGCCTTCCTTGAAACGCGGACCTGTTCTACCTCCGCGCTCAATCCAGGGGGCCCGCAGCCCTAACCCTGCTCTCCGAAGCCCCAGCGGTTTGGGGTCCCCAGGGGGATAGCTAGGGACTTCAGGAGTGAGGAGTGCTTCTATCTATCCCACAGTTCTCTCCCCATAGCCAGTTCCCAGGGAAGTGGGGATGAGGTGCAATCCTGAACCCTAGAGAGATTTAAAAAGAAAAGCTATTCTTTTTAAAAAGGGACACTTTAAAAAATGTTTTCTCCGCATTCTTCTGGTTGGGAGGGGGAGATCACGGAGAACTGGAGTCTTCGGCGGAACTAGCTCCATCCAACCGCTCTGTTCCTGAACAGCCAGTCCGCCAGCCACGCACCCAGGTGCACTAGGTACTCTCCTCTCCGCCTAGGATGAGGGCTCATGGGCCCTGCCGGTTGGGTAGTCACGACCCAAGGAAGCAGAGCCCCTAACATGCCAGTCAGCTTGCTTGCTGTGGGTGGTTGGTCACCCCTCCTCCTGGGGAGTGTACCACCAGCGTGTCTGTCTAGGCTTTGGGACCACCAGGCTGTGCTCCAGCTGGGTGACTTTGGCAAGTCCTCCTCTGGCCTCAGTTTGCCCAACTGTATAAAGACAAGGAGGAATTAAAAAATCTTCAAGAGTCCCTCCTGCTCTGAGATTCCAGCCATCCTCTGTTACTTGAACACAGGCTTGCAGTTCTTTGGCCTGGGTTTAATGAGTCCTGGCCGTCACCTGCAACTGATCTGGCTCCTGGGGGCAGTCTCCTGAATGCTAGGCCTGAGGCTGGGGTGGAGGCAAAGAGGAAGCTTGCCTATCCAGGAACTCAGGCTCACCTGGAGCCCCAGCTCTGAAGCCTGGAAGGTGAACCAGAAGGGAGCAAGTGGGCCCCAAGAGGGACAGAGAGGGAAAGTTATCCCTTGATTCTGTCCTGGTTCTAGCTGAGGGAGGGCCCCTGTCTTCCCAAAGGTCTGATTTTGGCATTAGAGATCCTTTTCAGACTGGCTCCAGCCACTGCTGATCCCTTCCCTCCGCCATTTGTTGAGCCCATCTCCCACTCCTGTCTTCATGTCTCTGCACCTGCTGTTTCTTTGCTTCAGTTGGAAGCACCCTTTCTTTCCTCTACTTTTCAAAATCCTGTCTTTCTGGGGATCTAAGCAGTTCAAGTAAGAACCTGCCTCCTCTGGGAAGCCTTTCTGTAGCTGCTTTTCCAAGGTTCACTGCCCCCTCCTCGCTCTCCCAGCAGGCCTTGTTTGGCACTGGTTGGCAAGAGAGATACCTGGGCCTGGGCCTGCCTCCTGCTCTGCAGTGGGTTCCAGGGGTTAGTGGTACCCACTCCAGCAAGCTCTCAGAAGTGCTAAGCAGGCAGTCCTGCCCCAGAAGCCCCAGGGGAAATGTGTTCTCCACCCTCCCCTAAACCACCCTTATCTTCAGGCCTGAGCCTCCCATCAGTCTGGGCGGAGATGTGGACAGCTCTCCCCAGGGACCTAGAGTTGGAGTTAGAGGCCTCACTGGGGCAGGGCACTTGTCAATTGGGCCACCTCCCTCACCTCTGGGATAGAGGTGGGGGTGATCATTACCTGTGCCAGAGGCAGGTGAGTCAACCTTCATCTGGAAATTGTGCTCCAGCTGAGAGGGAACCAGGTACTCCTAACTGGTGTGTTGGGGACTGAGAGGGATAGAGAAAAAAAGGCCAGCGGCTCAGTAGAGACTACATCCCTGCCCCCAACCAGAGGCTAGGGAGGGGGCCCATCCTAAAACCTCCACCTCACCGCGGTTCCCTTTAATGCTTAGAACCTTCTAGGCCCTTTCAGATCTGGGCCGTGCCTCCTGCTTTCATCTCATATAAACCTGATCAGAATAGAGCCTGTGGGGGTTCAAGGACCACCCACCCCCTCATTCAGCCTCCCTCTCAAAAGTCTTAAAGAATCCTCCCCTGCCCAGGTCATCTTGGTTACTTTCTCCTCTCCCGCCTCCTGGAAGCCTTCCTCACCCCGGAGAAGCAGAGTGATTACCCCTTCCTGGCCTCCCTCTTTGCAGCGTGGTCTTTCTTACCTCCCTCCCTCAGCCCCCAACCCCAGTTTCCTGCGGACTGCAGCAGTGTTAGGGGTTTGGTGCGGGGGGGGGGGGAAGGGGGGGACTCAGGAGGTTTCTAGGACCCAACAAGCCCAGACCTGACTTCCAGGCCCGGGTTTTCCGGGCGGCGCCGAGTGCCTGTGGGAGCCTCCGGGCCAGCGCGGGATCGCTGGCGAGAAGCCAGGGTCACTCGCGTGTGCTGTCTGGAGCCGCGCCGGACTCCGCTAGGTCCTGCGCTGTCCCCCTAGCTCGCTCACACGCCCGCCACGGCTTCCACCGTCCCCAGAGGTGGGAGCGCGCCCCCGGAGCTGTGCTGGAGCGCTAATGCTCCAAACCCGGGTGGACCGGCTCCTAAAGAGAACATAATTACCCAGCTGGAGAGGGAACCTCATCCGATTCTTTAATTGTGCCTTGATGGGGGGGAAACGGGCGCGGAGCGAAGGGGCGGCACTCTCCCGCGGGTCCCAGGCGGGGTCCTGATGGCTCAGGCGGGGTCCTTGGCCCCTTCGGACCAAGCGGAGGATGAGACACCATGCGCTGCGGCCGCGGCCTGCTACTCTGCCCCTGGCTTGTTGTGCGACCCAAGACTGCTCTCCTCGTCCCACCCTCCCCCACCCCCCGCCACTTCCCTGTCTGAACTTTTCCCTCAACTCCCAAGTGAGAGGGGTGGGCTAGATGTCTAGGGTTTGCTCCGAGACATCTTTTCGCATAAACGCGTGGGTGAGTCTAACTAAGCCTTCCGCCTCCCCACAACCAGCCATATAACTCCAGGCGTGCCCTTGGTCCAGTCCTTGTCACCCCCACTGGCTTTCAAACAAAACTGAAACCTATTACCGACTCTGACTCTGCGGGAGGCCAGCAGTGCCCTGGAACTGGGAGGTCAAGCCTGGAGGGAAAGCGCAGGTACACCTCCCTTTGAGCCAATTAAATTCTGAGGAAAAGGTTTCCCAGGGGCGATTACAAAGGTATCTTGATCTCTTGGCACAAAGCTCCTCATTGGAGATACATCCACACTCTCTGAGCCTCAGTTTGCTCGTATTTCAAATGGGGATAGTAGTGCCTTCACAACAGAGTGGTTGAGAAGACTGTGCTAAAAGGTATGAAAATGCTCAGCCCTGCGCTAGCCCTACCCATAAGTAGGTGCTGAATAAATGGTAGCAACAGTAAGGAGCAGTGGACACCTTGGGCATCACCCTATCACAGAAGCAGGATATAGGGGAACATCTGTGTATTTATCAAATGAATGATAAAACTAAAACCAGATAGGAAGAAGGACACAGAGCAAGTGAATGGTAGAATTAGGATCCTACAGCCTTTGTTTTCCCTGCACACCTTTCTCCCCACCCCCTCTAGTCAATAACGAGAACAGACACCTGTATTCCCTAAGTGTCTTTCATTTCCATCCCTGTTGCTCATATATTTGCATTGGCCACTATGGATGAATATTCTCTGGTCGTATGTCTGAATGCTCTACCCATTAGGGATGAGCCCTGTTTCCATGTCTGTGTCCCTTTAGAGGGTGAGCCCCTCTAAGGTGGGTACCGCATCCTATTCATCTTGCTTGGCTCAGCGCCTCCTATGGTGCCTGGCACAGAACAGGTGTCTGTGATGGTGTCATGAATGAAACCAAACTGTGCCTGGTGTGATTGCAGGACATGGACCCAACCAGTGAAACTGCCCTTCAGGGGAACTTCCCAGATCCTTCAGTCCTCTATCTTCTCCTCAGTGGCAGGAATGCTGACATGGAAGTGCTTTCAGACCCTGTGCAGGCAGAAAAACCTTCCCAGGCACCTGTACTTGCTCTCACCTCTCCCATTTTACTCTGAGCTCAGCCTGCTCCCCAAGGAGTCCCAGCTTTGACCATGGAATAGCAGCAAGCAGGAACAGCAAGGAAGAGGCCAAGATTAGATGTATGGGTGGTGTTTGAATTTGTTGCTAGGTCTTCCGACTGGAAAAACACTTTTAACTGGGAACGTACTTCAGGCAGTAGTGAGAAGACACAGTGTAGCTGAAATCAGGAAGGAGAATTTCATGATTATAAAGAAAGGATTTCCGGTTGTGTAGTCACAGCCCAGAGCCTAGGGAAGTCTTTGTTCATCTTGCTAAACTCTGAAGAGGTCAGGGAAGAGGTGCAGGGGAGGGACCAGCGACTGAAGGGATTGACCCCTGCCTGACCCGAGCAGGCTCCTCTGACCTTCAAGGCTTCACTTGAGCTCCATCCACCTCATATGCACAGCTGTCTCTGACCCCCGGACCTCACTCTCTGCTGACCACCTGAACTCTCCTATTCAGATGACACCCTGACTACAACTCTGCTGGGCACTGAGCTCCATAAGGATAAGCCCTCATCTATTGTTCCCCACAGAGCACCTAGTGCCTGGCACAGTGTCAGGCCTTTATAAATGTTCCTTGAGTGAATGGGTGAGTGAACACATGAATGGGTGGGCAGACAAAGGGAGGGATTGCTGGTGGCATCATGAGTGTATCTGCCTGATCCACCAGACTGAACTCTGCAAAGGTATTTACCTTGTTATTGGCTTAATTTACATCTTCAGTGCCTAACACAGTTCCTGGAGTAGGGTCAGCATGAAAAGTGTATCGAATGGATGGAAGGATGGATGAGGAATTATAGTACTCTGGCAATGAGATTCCTTGGACTATGATTCTGAAGTGCAGGCTTGGCATGGTGCTCCTCTCTAAATCTCCACCATCACCCCAGACAGCTTCGTTTATTCTAGAATGGAATGGAGTTGTACCTGTTGTCTGGAGTTGACCTTATAGCACAAGTCCTTGATGCTGTTGCCCTACTCCAGCCCCAACACGCACCTTAGAGGGCAGGGATCATATTTTATTTTCCTTAAAGGGCAGGAATACCCTCCCTTTCCTCCAACACCTAATGATATGATTCAATATTGATTGATTGGTTGTTTAACCCAGGATCAAGCCATGAAGTCTCTGGAAATGGGTGGAGTTGAAGCCCTTGATTATGGTGGTAAAGCCCAGAAGGTTTTTCAATGGTGCCAGAATAGTGGCAAGGTGTCGGCAGTAGCCACACAGTGCCTTGCCAATGAGGAAGCTGGTATTTCCCCAGCAAACCCTGGTTTGTGGCTAGCCATGTGGTCTCTGGGTTTTTGTTCTAGCTGAAAGCAGGATGACCTCTGAAATCCCCTCACAGCTTTGGGTTCTGCTGCAGACCATGGAGGTGGAGTGGGCTCAGTTGGTTTCCTCTGAAGAAAATCAAGGATTCCGCAAATCCTCCTCCTTCCTCAGACCCAGTGTCCAGCTGGGAGTTCAGCCCAACAAAGAGTTCTCTAGAATGCTCTTCTAGCCAGCAGCAACCTGCTTACTCAGGTGAGGCTCCAAGAGCCTATTCTTCCATCATCAGAAATCACTGCCTGCTTTCAGGGAAACTTTCAAAGAGGGAAGAGGGAATTACTAACAAAGGAGAGGCAACTGGGCACCTCATTCTCCTCATTTAAAAGGAAGCTGTGTGCTCTGCCCAGATCTGGTATTGGATAGACTCTCCTTTGTATTCCGAGAGACTCAAAAATAAACTCCCCAATGTGTACTTGTGCTGAGAAGTTCAGATGATTTTATAATGACTGAGTGGCTCCAAATATGCAGCTGATGTGGAGCCTGCTATTTTACTAACTCATCTTGATCAAAGTTGGTCAATTTAGGTCTCAGAAATGTTCCAAATTCTTTCTGTCTCTCTCCCTTTCTCTCTTTTTGAGGAGTTCATTTCAGGTAGATGGATTATTTACTTATTCTGAAGATGCCAAGGAAGAGGGCATGTTAGCAATACCAATTGAGCCGTGGGTGCGGGCTTACAGCTCATCCTTCACGTGGCATCTGAGTGTCTGGTGCTTTTCCTTCCTTCTCCTCTAGGCTCTTGGATGCTGGCCAAGTGGAACTTGCTTGGCAGGTTCACCCGCATGTGGGTCTAAATAATCTCCTGCATCAATCTGAGTGACAGTGGTGCTCCTTGAGGCTGTAAAGTTGGCAGCTGTTTTCTTCTATTGCCTAAATGTGTCCCTGTCTCTGTCATGAGAAGCTGGGGTCCAGGCTGAGGGTAGAAGCAAGTCTGTTCCCCCAGGATTGAAACTAGATGACCTCTAGGATCTCATAACAGCTGGAAGCTTATGAAATGCAAGATTCTTTGGATGGTAGTTGGGGTCTTTTGAGTTTCCAGCTTAAAACTATTCCCAAAATTCTACCTTCAAGGCTTAGCCAATAGGAAAACTATGTGGTGACTAGCTCTTGGAGCAATGCTATGAATCTTCTTTCCCTCTTAATTCTCTCTCCCATCAGTAGCCTGAGTGAGCTTCTCGAGCATAAACCAAACCACACCACATGAATCCTCTGCTTGAAACCATCCAGTGTCTTCACAATGCACTGTGACTTCTTGTAGTGGCTTGCCAGATTTCCATGATCTGGTCCCTATTGACCCCTACAACATCATCTTCTGTTGTTTCCCTCTACTGCATTCCATTGTTAGTTCCTATAATATGCCAAGCTCTCTCCTCTGTCAGAACTTTTGTACGTGTTGATCTTTTGGGGGCAAGGAATACTCTTCCATCCCCAAGCTTTGCGTGGCTATCTCCTCTTTCATGTTTCAGCTGGCCATCCCTGATAACTCTAATACTGAGCTGCTTCCTCTCGTACCAGCTGAGCTTCATTACATCTCCCCAAAATGCTCATTTACCTGTATACGGTCTCTCCCTCCCTGGAACAGGAACCTAGTCTGTCTTTGGTGTTACCTTACCCTTAGAATTTGGAACAGAAGCTGGAATGGTAGGGGTTTGATTCATATACAAACAACTGAATGGCAAATCAGCCATCCAATCATATTTCCCAGAGATCAGGGCTTCTGCTCCATCAGGGCAAAGCCATTTTCTCCTCGGTTAGAAGCTCAGGGGAGCCACTAAACATGTCACCTACCAGAAGTCATATCCATCCAGAGGGAAAGCATGCTGGAAGCCCTGAAGTCAATGGTGGGGGCTGGAAAATTGGTCTCTTATCATCCACAGGCCCAATGAGTGAGTCTTTTGCTTAATATCTGTTGTTAAAATTGCTTAATTCAGCTAGCCTTGCAGTTGAGCTAGGGAAAACTGAAGTGAACTGTGGATTATTGAATTTTTCCCACTGAAGTTATTCTGCAACAGATAAGCACAAACAAGAGAATGAGTAGTAAAGGACCTTGGTCTGGAGCACGGGTGAAAAGCAGCTTGGATGCTGTTCCCAGAACTGTAACTCTGCTTGGAGCAAAGAAGGGCAATGAGGTAGGTGCTGAGGGAGGAGAGTGAGGGCTGGAGAATCATATGCACACAGAGAAGACAGCTTCTTAACTCACCCCAAGACGGGAGAAGGGAGCATAGGGGCAAAAATGGCAGCAATGTGAGTCCAGGACTGTTGAAAAAAAGATATATGTGCTCAGCCTGCCGAATATCCACCACAGAAGTATCCAGGTAGCCTGGAGTTGCCAATCAAACATTTATGCAGCAATACTTAGCTCACAATCATTGCACACATGCACAGCACAGGCTGTTCTGGACAGGTCCTATACAGAAACCCAGGCAGGGGGCCTGCCTTGCCCATGGCCCAGCTGAAGGGAGTATAGTACAGAGAAGGATAAGAAATTAGGGTGAAGGGCTTGGCTGTCTGTCTTGTTTGCTTTAATTCTCTCCCTCCCACACCACTGTGGACTCCTCATGGACCAAGTAAATTTTCATGACCTTTGGGTTTCAGCCTCCTTTATAGGGTAGAGTGGGGGGTACTGGTTAAGGAAATAGCCTTTGAATAAAGCAGAGCTGGTTTCGAGGGCTGCCTTTGTCACTGGATTCATCAGTATTCTAGAAACTCAGCTCAAACCACACTTAGCGCCACCTTCCCCAAATAATGTATTGGCTTCCATAACTTAAATAAAAAAAAAAAAATTCAAGGATGATTGACTTCAGGTGTGGCTGGTCCAGGCAGCTTAAACAATATCACCAGAGATCTGCCCCTTTTCACATCTGGATTCATTTCCAGGCCCCCAAATGGGACAATTTATCTCCAGCAGCTCCACAGGCCTACATCTATCTATCTGGTTTCCCCATCAGGAAGAGAGCCCTTTTTCACCAGAACTCCAGAAAAAAAATCCAGAGCTGATGAATTTCAGACTGAATTAAGTCAGGTGCATTGTCAGAACCAGCCTCTTTAACCAGAGAAATAAAATGAGCTAATTGACCAGGTATGGAGCCAGGTTGGAGGTAGAGGTGGGGAAAGGCAGGCCTGTCCAGGGGCGGCTGGTACCAAAAAAGGTGGAAAGCATGTGGGTGAATAAAAACAGTAGATGTCTACCACCACAGCTGCTCCCTGGCTGTGTAACGGAGTAAGGGGCTTAATGTTTCTGAACTTTGGTTTTCTCATCTGTTAAAATCACGTAAGCAATGATATTTAATTCTGTTAGGATTAAGGAGGTAATACCTATGAAAGATTTAATAGGGCAAAGAACATAGTAAGTGCAGAGTAAATAGTAGTTATTATTATTGCTCCCGAGACAATTTTTGTCCATGTACCCTGCCAATGTTATTTAATTATATCACAAATATATCTCTTTTTTTCCCCTGGAGAGAGCACAATCCTTGTGGCCTAACAATGCTTATTGCATTCAGATCATCTGGGGATCTTGTTAAAATGCAGATTCTACAGTGTTGGCAAGGATGTGGAGAAAAAGAAACCCTTGTGCACTGTTGATGGGAATGCAGACTGGGGTAGTCACTCTGGAAAATAGTATGGAGGTTCCTCAAAAAGTTAAAAATAGAACTACATTACAATTAAGTAATTGCATTACTGAATATTTACCCAAAGAATGTAAAAACACTAATTCAAAAGGATACATGTACCCCTATGTTTATAGCAGCATTATTTACAGTAGCCAAGATATGGAAGCAGCCCAAGTGTCCATCAATTGATGAATGAATAAAGAAGATGTGGTATATATACACAGTGGAATATTATTCAGCCATAAGAAATGTAATCTTGCCATTCGCAATGCGATGGATGGAGCTAGAGAGTATTATGCTAAGCAAAATAAGTCAGTCAGAGAAAGACAAATACCATATGATTTCACTCATATGTGGAATTTAAGAAACACAACAAATGAGCAAAAGGGAAAAAGAAGAGAGAGAAACAAAGCAAGAAAGAGATTCTTAACAATAGAGAAAGAATAGATGGTTACCAGAGGGGATGGGGGTAGGGGGTGAGTTAAATATGTGTTGGGGATTAAGGAGAGCACTTATTTCGATGAGCACTGGGTGATGTATGGAATTGTTGAATCACTGTATTGTATACCTGAAACTAATATAACACTGTGTGTTAACTAACTGGAATTAAAGTAAAAGTTAAAAAAATGCAATTTCTGATCCTACAAATCTGGGTTGGGGCTTAAGATTTTCAATTCTAATAAGCTTTTTAGAATTGACTCTTTTTCAAGAATTTTCCAATTCTAATAGTCTTTGCAAAATTCCATGTGATGAATTCCAGACCACACTTGAGTAGCAAGGACCATGTATATCCCACAGTTATTCTCAAATACCAGTCAATAGATGTGTTGTATCAGAACCACCTGGGGTATTTTTGGGGGGTGGGTGGGAAGAGAATTTACTGGTGTCTCACATAACCTAATAGAGACATAAGTATGAGAGACAAAGTTTACTTCAGGCATAATTTGATTACTAGTACCTGATCACCTGGTCACCTGGTCTCTGTCTCCCTCTTTCTTGTGCTTAGTTCATTTCATTCCTCACATTCACATTATAGCTGCAGAAGCTCCAACCCTTTCATTGTTTCTGCTTCAAACTCTCCATCCCAGAAGTCTTTGCAAAATTCTCATGGTATTTTGGCTCTGAAGGGGTTCCATGCTAATCTCTAAATTGATTTCTATGGAAAGTCAATGCAGGCTCTGATTGGTCAGAACTAAATCTTATTTCCCCTGTGAAGTCAGAGTGCGGGTCTCTTCACTGAAGCATCTAGAATGAAGAGTGTGTGTTGTGTGTGTGTGCAGGAGGATTTCCAAAATAAAATTGAAAGCTAGCACAGAAAGTCAAGGGCCACGCAGCCTCAATTCCAACCCCAGGACTCTTATGTCCAACTTTTTGCATAGCTAATGGATATCTCAGGTATGACATGTTGAAATGGAGCATCTGATCTTTTCTCCCCATATCTACTCCTTTTAGTTTTTCTTTCTTTTTTTATTTTCATTTTTTTCATTTTTTATTGTTATGTTAATCACAATACATTACATCATTAGTTTTTGATGTAGTGTTCCATGATTCATTGTTTGTGCATAACACCCACTGCTCCA